>NW_026970177.1:300000-413416 GCF_028390025.1 Pseudophryne corroboree
AATGCAAAGGTACAATACAGCTTTTCCTTGCCGATATCTCTCTTTTGCAAAGAGATAGGCATTGGAAAATTCAGGACTATAACGTGTAGATGAAGCACTAACAGGAGGCTTTAAAATTTTCATCCTAGTGTCTTTCGTTTGGGAGAAAAATGCAAAGGTACAATACAGTTTTTCCTTGCCGATATCTCTCTTTTGCAAAGAGCTAGGCATTGGAAAATTCAGGGCTATAACGTGTAGATGAAGCACTAATAGGAGGCTTTAAAATTTTCATTCTAGTGTCCTTCGTTTGGGAGAAAAATGCAAAGGTACAATACAGCTTTTCCTTGCCGATATCTCTCTTTTGCAAAGAGATAGGCATTGGAAAATTCAGGGCTATAACGTGTAGATGAAGCACTAACAGGAGGCTTTAAAATTTTCATTCTAGTGTCTTTCGTTTGGGAGAAAAATGCAAAGGTACAATACAGCTTTTCCTTGCCGATATCTCTCTTTTGCAAAGAGATAGGCATTGGAAAATTCAGGGCTATAACGTGTAGATGAAGCACTAACAGGAGGCTTTAAAATTTTCATTCTAGTGTCTTTCGTTTGGGAGAAAAATGCAAAGGTACAATACAGCTTTTCCTTGCCGATATCTCTCTTTTGCAAAGAGATAGGCATTGGAAAATTCAGGGCTATAACGTGTAGATGAAGCACTAACAGGAGGCTTTAAAATTTTCATTCTAGTGTCTTTCGTTTGGGAGAAAAATGCAAAGGTACAATACAGCTTTTCCTTGCCGATATCTCTCTTTTGCAAAGAGATAGGCATTGGAAAATTCAGGGCTATAACGTGTAGATGAAGCACTAACAGTAGGCTTTAACATTTTCATTCTAGTGTCTTTCGTTTGGGAGAAAAATGCAAAGGTACAATACAGTTTTTCCTTGCCGATATCTCTCTTTTGCAAAGAGATAGGCATTGGAAAATTCAGGGCTATAACGTGTAGATGAAGCACTAATAGGAGGCTTTAAAATTTTCATTCTAGTGTCCTTCGTTTGGGAGAAAAATGCAAAGGTACAATACAGCTTTTCCTTGCCGATATCTCTCTTTTGCAAAGAGATAGGCATTGGAAAATTCAGGGCTATAACGTGTAGATGAAGCACTAACAGTAGGCTTTAACATTTTCATTCTAGTGTCTTTCGTTTGGGAGAAAAATGCAAAGGTACAATACAGCTTTTCCTTGCCAATATCTCTCTTTTGCAAAGAGATAGGCATTGGAAAATTCAGGGCTATAACGTGTAGATGAAGCACTAACAGGAGGCTTTAAAATTTTCGTTCTAGTGTCTTTCGTTTGGGAGAAAAATGCAAAAGTACAATGCAGCTTTTCCTGCCGATATCTCTCTTTTGCAAAGAGATAGGCAATGGAAAATGCAGGGCTATAACGTGTAGATGAAGCACTAACAGGAGGCTTTAAAATATTCATTCTAGTGTCTTTCGTTTGGGAGAAAAATGCAAAAGTACAATACACTTTTCCTTGCCGATATCTCTCTTTTGCAAAGAGATAGGCATTGGAAAATTCAGGGCTATAACGTGTAGATGAAGCACTAATAGGAGGCTTTAAAATTTTCATTCTAGTGTCCTTCGTTTGGGAGAAAAATGCAAAAGTACAATACAGCTTTTCCTTGCCGATATCTCTCTTTTGAAAAGAGATAGGCATTGGAAAATTCAGGGCTATAACGTGTAGATGAAGCACTAACAGGAGGCTTTAAAATTTTCATTCTAGTGTCTTTCGTTTGGGAGAAAAATGCAAAGGTACAATACAGCTTTTCCTTGCCGATATCTCTCTTTTGCAAAGAGATAGGCATTGGAAAATTCAGGGCTATAACGTGTAGATGAAGCACTAACAGGAGGCTTTAACATTTTCATTCTAGTGTCTTTCGTTTGGGAGAAAAATGCAAAGGTACAATACAGATTATCCTTGCCGATATCTCTCTTTTGCAAAGAGATAGGCATTGGAAAATTCAGGGCTATAACGTGTAGATGAAGCACTAACAGGAGGCTTTAAAATTTTCATTCTAGTGTCTTTCGTTTGGGAGAAAAATGCAAAGGTACAATACAGCTTTTCCTTGCCGATATCTCTCTTTTGCAAAGAGATAGGCATTGGAAAATTCAGGGCTATAACGTGTAGATGAAGCACTAACAGGAGGCTTTAACATTTTCATTCTAGTGTCTTTCGTTTGGGAGAAAAATGCAAAGGTACAATACAGATTATCCTTGCCGATATCTCTCTTTTGCAAAGAGATAGGCATTGGAAAATTCAGGGCTATAACGTGTAGATGAAGCACTAACAGGAGGCTTTAACATTTTCATTCTAGTGTCTTTCGTTTGGGAGAAAAATGCAAAAGTACAATGCAGCTTTTCCTTGCAGATATCTCTCTTTTGCAAAGAGATAGGCATTGGAAAATGCAGGGCTATAACGTGTAGATGAAGCACTAACAGGAGGCTTTAAAATTTTCATTCTAGTGTCTTTCGTTTGGGAGAAAAATGCAAAAGTACAATACACTTTTCCTTGCCGATATCTCTCTTTTGCAAAGAGATAGGCATTGGAAAATTCAGGGCTATAACGTGTAGATGAAGCACTAATAGGAGGCTTTAAAATTTTCATTCTAGTGTCCTTCGTTTGGGAGAAAAATGCAAAGGTACAATACATCTTTTCCTTGCCGATATCTCTCTTTTGAAAAGAGATAGGCATTGGAAAATTCAGGGCTATAACGGGAGAAAAATGCAAAGGTACAATACAGCTTTTCCTTGCCGATATCTCTCTTTTGCAAAGAGATAGGCATTGGAAAATTCAGGACTATAACGTGTAGATGAAGCACTAACAGGAGGCTTTAAAATTTTCATCCTAGTGTCTTTCGTTTGGGAGAAAAATGCAAAGGTACAATACAGTTTTTCCTTGCCGATATCTCTCTTTTGCAAAGAGATAGGCATTGGAAAATTCAGGGCTATAACGTGTAGATGAAGCACTCACAGTAGGCTTTAAAATTTTCATTCTAGTGTCTTTCGTTTGGGAGAAAAATGCAAAGGTACAATACAGCTTTTCCTTGCCGATATCTCTCTTTTGCAAAGAGCTAGGCATTGGAAAATTCAGGGCTATAACGTGTAGATGAAGCACTAACAGGAGGCTTTAAAATTTTCATTCTAGTGTCTTTCGTTTGGGAGAAAAATGCAAAGGTACAATACAGTTTTTCCTTGCCGATATCTCTCTTTTGCAAAGAGATAGGCATTGGAAAATTCAGGGCTATAACGTGTAGATGAAGCACTAATAGGAGGCTTTAAAATTTTCATTCTAGTGTCTTTCGTTTGGGAGAAAAATGCAAAGGTACAATACAGCTTTTCCTTGCAGATATCTCTCTTTTGCAAAGAGCTAGGCATTGGAAAATTCAGGGCTATAACGTGTAGATGAAGCACTAACAGTAGGCTTTAACATTTTCATTCTAGTGTCTTTCGTTTGGGAGAAAAATGCAAAGGCACAATACAGCTTTTCCTTGCCGATATCTCTCTTTTGCAAAGAGATAGGCATTGGAAAATTCAGGGCTATAACGTGTAGATGAAGCACTAACAGGAGGCTTTAAAATTTTCATTCTAGTGTCTTTCGTTTGGGAGAAAAATGCAAAAGTACAATGCAGCTTTTCCTTGCCGATATCTCTCTTTTGCAAAGAGATAGGCATTGGAAAATGCAGGGCTATAACGTGTAGATGAAGCACTAACAGGAGGCTTTAAAATTTTCATTCTAGTGTCTTTCGTTTGGGAGAAAAATGCAAAAGTACAATACACTTTTCCTTGCCGATATCTCTCTTTTGCAAAGAGATAGGCATTGGAAAATTCAGGGCTATAACGTGTAGATGAAGCACTAACAGGAGGCTTTAAAATTTTCATTCTAGTGTCTTTCGTTTGGGAGAAAAATGCAAAGGTACAATACAGCTTTTCCTTGCCGATATCTCTCTTTTGCAAAGAGATAGGCATTGGAAAATTCAGGACTATAACGTGTAGATGAAGCACTAACAGGAGGCTTTAAAATTTTCATCCTAGTGTCTTTCGTTTGGGAGAAAAATGCAAAGGTACAATACAGTTTTTCCTTGCCAATATCTCTCTTTTGCAAAGAGATAGGCATTGGAAAATTCAGGGCTATAACGTGTAGATGAAGCAATAACAGGAGGCTTTAAAATTTTCATTCTAGTGTCTTTCGTTTGGGAGAAAAATGCAAAGGTACAATACAGCTTTTCCTTGCCGATATCTCTCTTTTGCAAAGAGATAGGCATTGGAAAATTCAGGGCTATAACGTGTAGATGAAGCACTAACAGGAGGCTTTAAAATTTTCATTCTAGTGTCTTTCGTTTGGGAGAAAAATGCAAAGGTACAATACAGCTTTTCCTTGCCGATATCTCTCTTTTGCAAAGAGATAGGCATTGGAAAATTCAGGGCTATAACGTGTAGATGAAGCACTCACAGTAGGCTTTAAAATTTTCATTCTAGTGTCTTTCGTTTGGGAGAAAAATGCAAAGGTACAATACAGCTTTTCCTTGCCGATATCTCTCTTTTGCAAAGAGCTAGGCATTGGAAAATTCAGGGCTATAACGTGTAGATGAAGCACTAACAGGAGGCTTTAAAATTTTCATTCTAGTGTCTTTCGTTTGGGAGAAAAATGCAAAGGTACAATACAGTTTATCCTTGCCGATATCTCTCTTTTGCAAAGAGATAGGCATTGGAAAATTCAGGGCTATAACGTGTAGATGAAGCACTAATAGGAGGCTTTAAAATTTTCATTCTAGTGTCTTTCGTTTGGGAGAAAAATGCAAAGGTACAATACAGCTTTTCCTTGCCGATATCTCTCTTTTGCAAAGAGCTAGGCATTGGAAAATTCAGGGCTATAACGTGTAGATGAAGCACTAACAGTAGGCTTTAACATTTTCATTCTAGTGTCTTTCGTTTGGGAGAAAAATGCAAAGGCACAATACAGCTTTTCCTTGCCGATATCTCTCTTTTGCAAAGAGATAGGCATTGGAAAATTCAGGGCTATAACGTGTAGATGAAGCACTAACAGGAGGCTTTAAAATTTTCATTCTAGTGTCTTTCGTTTGGGAGAAAAATGCAAAAGTACAATGCAGCTTTTCCTTGCCGATATCTCTCTTTTGCAAAGAGATAGGCATTGGAAAATGCAGGGCTATAACGTGTAGATGAAGCACTAACAGGAGGCTTTAAAATTTTCATTCTAGTGTCTTTCGTTTGGGAGAAAAATGCAAAAGTACAATACACTTTTCCTTGCCGATATCTCTCTTTTGCAAAGAGATAGGCATTGGAAAATTCAGGGCTATAACGTGTAGATGAAGCACTAACAGGAGGCTTTAAAATTTTCATTCTAGTGTCTTTCGTTTGGGAGAAAAATGCAAAGGTACAATACAGCTTTTCCTTGCCGATATCTCTCTTTTGCAAAGAGATAGGCATTGGAAAATTCAGGACTATAACGTGTAGATGAAGCACTAACAGGAGGCTTTAAAATTTTCATCCTAGTGTCTTTCGTTTGGGAGAAAAATGCAAAGGTACAATACAGTTTTTCCTTGCCGATATCTCTCTTTTGCAAAGAGATAGGCATTGGAAAATTCAGGGCTATAACGTGTAGATGAAGCACTAACAGGAGGCTTTAAAATTTTCATTCTAGTGTCTTTCGTTTGGGAGAAAAATGCAAAGGTACAATACAGCTTTTCCTTGCCGATATCTCTCTTTTGCAAAGAGATAGGCATTGGAAAATTCAGGGCTATAACGTGTAGATGAAGCACTAACAGGAGGCTTTAAAATTTTCATTCTAGTGTCTTTCGTTTGGGAGAAAAATGCAAAGGTACAATACAGCTTTTCCTTGCCGATATCTCTCTTTTGCAAAGAGATAGGCATTGGAAAATTCAGGGCTATAACGTGTAGATGAAGCACTAACAGTAGGCTTTAACATTTTCATTCTAGTGTCTTTCGTTTGGGAGAAAAATGCAAAGGTACAATACAGTTTTTCCTTGCCGATATCTCTCTTTTGCAAAGAGATAGGCATTGGAAAATTCAGGGCTATAACGTGTAGATGAAGCACTAATAGGAGGCTTTAAAATTTTCATTCTAGTGTCCTTCGTTTGGGAGAAAAATGCAAAGGTACAATACAGCTTTTCCTTGCCGATATCTCTCTTTTGCAAAGAGATAGGCATTGGAAAATTCAGGGCTATAACGTGTAGATGAAGCACTAACAGGAGGCTTTAAAATTTTCATTCTAGTGTCTTTCGTTTGGGAGAAAAATGCAAAGGTACAATACAGCTTTTCCTTGCCGATATCTCTCTTTTGCAAAGAGATAGGCATTGGAAAATTCAGGGCTATAACGTGTAGATGAAGCACTAACAGTAGGCTTTAACATTTTCATTCTAGTGTCTTTCGTTTGGGAGAAAAATGCAAAGGTACAATACAGCTTTTCCTTGCCGATATCTCTCTTTTGCAAAGAGATAGGCATTGGAAAATTCAGGGCTATAACGTGTAGATGAAGCACTAACAGGAGGCTTTAAAATTTTCGTTCTAGTGTCTTTCGTTTGGGAGAAAAATGCAAAAGTACAATGCAGCTTTTCCTGCCGATATCTCTCTTTTGCAAAGAGATAGGCAATGGAAAATGCAGGGCTATAACGTGTAGATGAAGCACTAACAGGAGGCTTTAAAATTTTCATTCTAGTGTCTTTCGTTTGGGAGAAAAATGCAAAAGTACAATACACTTTTCCTTGCCGATATCTCTCTTTTGCAAAGAGATAGGCATTGGAAAATTCAGGGCTATAACGTGTAGATGAAGCACTAACAGGAGGCTTTAAAATTTTCATCCTAGTGTCTTTCGTTTGGGAGAAAAATGCAAAGGTACAATACAGTTTTTCCTTGCCGATATCTCTCTTTTGCAAAGAGATAGGCATTGGAAAATTCAGGGCTATAACGTGTAGATGAAGCAATAACAGGAGGCTTTAAAATTTTCATTCTAGTGTCTTTCGTTTGGGAGAAAAATGCAAAGGTACAATACAGCTTTTCCTTGCCGATATCTCTCTTTTGCAAAGAGATAGGCATTGGAAAATTCAGGGCTATAACGTGTAGATGAAGCACTAACAGGAGGCTTTAAAATTTTCATTCTAGTGTCTTTCGTTTGGGAGAAAAATGCAAAGGTACAATACAGCTTTTCCTTGCCGATATCTCTCTTTTGCAAAGAGATAGGCATTGGAAAATTCAGGGCTATAACGTGTAGATGAAGCACTCACAGTAGGCTTTAAAATTTTCATTCTAGTGTCTTTCGTTTGGGAGAAAAATGCAAAGGTACAATACAGCTTTTCCTTGCCGATATCTCTCTTTTGCAAAGAGCTAGGCATTGGAAAATTCAGGGCTATAACGTGTAGATGAAGCACTAACAGGAGGCTTTAAAATTTTCATTCTAGTGTCTTTCGTTTGGGAGAAAAATGCAAAGGTACAATACAGTTTATCCTTGCCGATATCTCTCTTTTGCAAAGAGATAGGCATTGGAAAATTCAGGGCTATAACGTGTAGATGAAGCACTAATAGGAGGCTTTAAAATTTTCATTCTAGTGTCTTTCGTTTGGGAGAAAAATGCAAAGGTACAATACAGCTTTTCCTTGCCGATATCTCTCTTTTGCAAAGAGCTAGGCATTGGAAAATGCAGGGCTATAACGTGTAGATGAAGCACTAACAGTAGGCTTTAACATTTTCATTCTAGTGTCTTTCGTTTGGGAGAAAAATGCAAAGGCACAATACAGCTTTTCCTTGCCGATATCTCTCTTTTGCAAAGAGATAGGCATTGGAAAATTCAGGGCTATAACGTGTAGATGAAGCACTAACAGGAGGCTTTAAAATTTTCATTCTAGTGTCTTTCGTTTGGGAGAAAAATGCAAAAGTACAATGCAGCTTTTCCTTGCCGATATCTCTCTTTTGCAAAGAGATAGGCATTGGAAAATGCAGGGCTATAACGTGTAGATGAAGCACTAACAGGAGGCTTTAAAATTTTCATTCTAGTGTCTTTCGTTTGGGAGAAAAATGCAAAAGTACAATACACTTTTCCTTGCCGATATCTCTCTTTTGCAAAGAGATAGGCATTGGAAAATTCAGGGCTATAACGTGTAGATGAAGCACTAACAGGAGGCTTTAAAATTTTCATTCTAGTGTCTTTCGTTTGGGAGAAAAATGCAAAGGTACAATACAGCTTTTCCTTGCCGATATCTCTCTTTTGCAAAGAGATAGGCATTGGAAAATTCAGGACTATAACGTGTAGATGAAGCACTAACAGGAGGCTTTAAAATTTTCATCCTAGTGTCTTTCGTTTGGGAGAAAAATGCAAAGGTACAATACAGTTTTTCCTTGCCGATATCTCTCTTTTGCAAAGAGATAGGCATTGGAAAATTCAGGGCTATAACGTGTAGATGAAGCACTAACAGGAGGCTTTAAAATTTTCATTCTAGTGTCTTTCGTTTGGGAGAAAAATGCAAAGGTACAATACAGCTTTTCCTTGCCGATATCTCTCTTTTGCAAAGAGATAGGCATTGGAAAATTCAGGGCTATAACGTGTAGATGAAGCACTAACAGGAGGCTTTAAAATTTTCATTCTAGTGTCTTTCGTTTGGGAGAAAAATGCAAAGGTACAATACAGCTTTTCCTTGCCGATATCTCTCTTTTGCAAAGAGCTAGGCATTGGAAAATTCAGGGCTATAACGTGTAGATGAAGCACTAACAGTAGGCTTTAACATTTTCATTCTAGTGTCTTTCGTTTGGGAGAAAAATGCAAAGGCACAATACAGCTTTTCCTTGCCGATATCTCTCTTTTGCAAAGAGATAGGCATTGGAAAATTCAGGGCTATAACGTGTAGATGAAGCACTAACAGGAGGCTTTAAAATTTTCATTCTAGTGTCTTTCGTTTGGGAGAAAAATGCAAAAGTACAATGCAGCTTTTCCTTGCCGATATCTCTCTTTTGCAAAGAGATAGGCATTGGAAAATGCAGGGCTATAACGTGTAGATGAAGCACTAACAGGAGGCTTTAAAATTTTCATTCTAGTGTCTTTCGTTTGGGAGAAAAATGCAAAAGTACAATACACTTTTCCTTGCCGATATCTCTCTTTTGCAAAGAGATAGGCATTGGAAAATTCAGGGCTATAACGTGTAGATGAAGCACTAACAGGAGGCTTTAAAATTTTCATTCTAGTGTCTTTCGTTTGGGAGAAAAATGCAAAGGTACAATACAGCTTTTCCTTGCCGATATCTCTCTTTTGCAAAGAGATAGGCATTGGAAAATTCAGGACTATAACGTGTAGATGAAGCACTAACAGGAGGCTTTAAAATTTTCATCCTAGTGTCTTTCGTTTGGGAGAAAAATGCAAAGGTACAATACAGTTTTTCCTTGCCGATATCTCTCTTTTGCAAAGAGATAGGCATTGGAAAATTCAGGGCTATAACGTGTAGATGAAGCACTAACAGGAGGCTTTAAAATTTTCATTCTAGTGTCTTTCGTTTGGGAGAAAAATGCAAAGGTACAATACAGCTTTTCCTTGCCGATATCTCTCTTTTGCAAAGAGATAGGCATTGGAAAATTCAGGGCTATAACGTGTAGATGAAGCACTAACAGGAGGCTTTAAAATTTTCATTCTAGTGTCTTTCGTTTGGGAGAAAAATGCAAAGGTACAATACAGCTTTTCCTTGCCGATATCTCTCTTTTGCAAAGAGATAGGCATTGGAAAATTCAGGGCTATAACGTGTAGATGAAGCACTAACAGTAGGCTTTAACATTTTCATTCTAGTGTCTTTCGTTTGGGAGAAAAATGCAAAGGTACAATACAGTTTTTCCTTGCCGATATCTCTCTTTTGCAAAGAGATAGGCATTGGAAAATTCAGGGCTATAACGTGTAGATGAAGCACTAATAGGAGGCTTTAAAATTTTCATTCTAGTGTCCTTCGTTTGGGAGAAAAATGCAAAGGTACAATACAGCTTTTCCTTGCCGATATCTCTCTTTTGCAAAGAGATAGGCATTGGAAAATTCAGGGCTATAACGTGTAGATGAAGCACTAACAGGAGGCTTTAAAATTTTCATTCTAGTGTATTTCGTTTGGGAGAAAAATGCAAAGGTACAATACAGCTTTTCCTTGCCGATATCTCTCTTTTGCAAAGAGATAGGCATTGGAAAATTCAGGGCTATAACGTGTAGATGAAGCACTAACAGTAGGCTTTAACATTTTCATTCTAGTGTCTTTCGTTTGGGAGAAAAATGCAAAGGTACAATACAGCTTTTCCTTGCCGATATCTCTCTTTTGCAAAGAGATAGGCATTGGAAAATTCAGGGCTATAACGTGTAGATGAAGCACTAACAGGAGGCTTTAAAATTTTCGTTCTAGTGTCTTTCGTTTGGGAGAAAAATGCAAAAGTACAATGCAGCTTTTCCTGCCGATATCTCTCTTTTGCAAAGAGATAGGCAATGGAAAATGCAGGGCTATAACGTGTAGATGAAGCACTAACAGGAGGCTTTAAAATTTTCATTCTAGTGTCTTTCGTTTGGGAGAAAAATGCAAAAGTACAATACACTTTTCCTTGCCGATATCTCTCTTTTGCAAAGAGATAGGCATTGGAAAATTCAGGGCTATAACGTGTAGATGAAGCACTAACAGGAGGCTTTAAAATTTTCATCCTAGTGTCTTTCGTTTGGGAGAAAAATGCAAAGGTACAATACAGTTTTTCCTTGCCGATATCTCTCTTTTGCAAAGAGATAGGCATTGGAAAATTCAGGGCTATAACGTGTAGATGAAGCAATAACAGGAGGCTTTAAAATTTTCATTCTAGTGTCTTTCGTTTGGGAGAAAAATGCAAAGGTACAATACAGCTTTTCCTTGCCGATATCTCTCTTTTGCAAAGAGATAGGCATTGGAAAATTCAGGGCTATAACGTGTAGATGAAGCACTAACAGGAGGCTTTAAAATTTTCATTCTAGTGTCTTTCGTTTGGGAGAAAAATGCAAAGGTACAATACAGCTTTTCCTTGCCGATATCTCTCTTTTGCAAAGAGATAGGCATTGGAAAATTCAGGGCTATAACGTGTAGATGAAGCACTCACAGTAGGCTTTAAAATTTTCATTCTAGTGTCTTTCGTTTGGGAGAAAAATGCAAAGGTACAATACAGCTTTTCCTTGCCGATATCTCTCTTTTGCAAAGAGCTAGGCATTGGAAAATTCAGGGCTATAACGTGTAGATGAAGCACTAACAGGAGGCTTTAAAATTTTCATTCTAGTGTCTTTCGTTTGGGAGAAAAATGCAAAGGTACAATACAGTTTATCCTTGCCGATATCTCTCTTTTGCAAAGAGATAGGCATTGGAAAATTCAGGGCTATAACGTGTAGATGAAGCACTAATAGGAGGCTTTAAAATTTTCATTCTAGTGTCTTTCGTTTGGGAGAAAAATGCAAAGGTACAATACAGCTTTTCCTTGCCGATATCTCTCTTTTGCAAAGAGCTAGGCATTGGAAAATGCAGGGCTATAACGTGTAGATGAAGCACTAACAGTAGGCTTTAACATTTTCATTCTAGTGTCTTTCGTTTGGGAGAAAAATGCAAAGGCACAATACAGCTTTTCCTTGCCGATATCTCTCTTTTGCAAAGAGATAGGCATTGGAAAATTCAGGGCTATAACGTGTAGATGAAGCACTAACAGGAGGCTTTAAAATTTTCATTCTAGTGTCTTTCGTTTGGGAGAAAAATGCAAAAGTACAATGCAGCTTTTCCTTGCCGATATCTCTCTTTTGCAAAGAGATAGGCATTGGAAAATGCAGGGCTATAACGTGTAGATGAAGCACTAACAGGAGGCTTTAAAATTTTCATTCTAGTGTCTTTCGTTTGGGAGAAAAATGCAAAAGTACAATACACTTTTCCTTGCCGATATCTCTCTTTTGCAAAGAGATAGGCATTGGAAAATTCAGGGCTATAACGTGTAGATGAAGCACTAACAGGAGGCTTTAAAATTTTCATTCTAGTGTCTTTCGTTTGGGAGAAAAATGCAAAGGTACAATACAGCTTTTCCTTGCCGATATCTCTCTTTTGCAAAGAGATAGGCATTGGAAAATTCAGGACTATAACGTGTAGATGAAGCACTAACAGGAGGCTTTAAAATTTTCATCCTAGTGTCTTTCGTTTGGGAGAAAAATGCAAAGGTACAATACAGTTTTTCCTTGCCGATATCTCTCTTTTGCAAAGAGATAGGCATTGGAAAATTCAGGGCTATAACGTGTAGATGAAGCACTAACAGGAGGCTTTAAAATTTTCATTCTAGTGTCTTTCGTTTGGGAGAAAAATGCAAAGGTACAATACAGCTTTTCCTTGCCGATATCTCTCTTTTGCAAAGAGATAGGCATTGGAAAATTCAGGGCTATAACGTGTAGATGAAGCACTAACAGGAGGCTTTAAAATTTTCATTCTAGTGTCTTTCGTTTGGGAGAAAAATGCAAAGGTACAATACAGCTTTTCCTTGCCGATATCTCTCTTTTGCAAAGAGATAGGCATTGGAAAATTCAGGGCTATAACGTGTAGATGAAGCACTAACAGTAGGCTTTAACATTTTCATTCTAGTGTCTTTCGTTTGGGAGAAAAATGCAAAGGTACAATACAGCTTTTCCTTGCCGATATCTCTCTTTTGCAAAGAGATAGGCATTGGAAAATTCAGGGCTATAACGTGTAGATGAAGCACTAACAGGAGGCTTTAAAATTTTCGTTCTAGTGTCTTTCGTTTGGGAGAAAAATGCAAAAGTACAATGCAGCTTTTCCTGCCGATATCTCTCTTTTGCAAAGAGATAGGCAATGGAAAATGCAGGGCTATAACGTGTAGATGAAGCACTAACAGGAGGCTTTAAAATTTTCATTCTAGTGTCTTTCGTTTGGGAGAAAAATGCAAAAGTACAATACACTTTTCCTTGCCGATATCTCTCTTTTGCAAAGAGATAGGCATTGGAAAATTCAGGGCTATAACGTGTAGATGAAGCACTAATAGGAGGCTTTAAAATTTTCATTCTAGTGTCCTTCGTTTGGGAGAAAAATGCAAAAGTACAATACAGCTTTTCCTTGCCGATATCTCTCTTTTGAAAAGAGATAGGCATTGGAAAATTCAGGGCTATAACGTGTAGATGAAGCACTAACAGGAGGCTTTAAAATTTTCATTCTAGTGTCTTTCGTTTGGGAGAAAAATGCAAAGGTACAATACAGCTTTTCCTTGCCGATATCTCTCTTTTGCAAAGAGATAGGCATTGGAAAATTCAGGGCTATAACGTGTAGATGAAGCACTAACAGTAGGCTTTAACATTTTCATTCTAGTGTCTTTCGTTTGGGAGAAAAATGCAAAGGTACAATACAGATTATCCTTGCCGATATCTCTCTTTTGCAAAGAGATAGGCATTGGAAAATTCAGGGCTATAACGTGTAGATGAAGCACTAACAGGAGGCTTTAAAATTTTCATTCTAGTGTCTTTCGTTTGGGAGAAAAATGCAAAAGTACAATGCAGCTTTTCCTTGCCGATATCTCTCTTTTGCAAAGAGATAGGCATTGGAAAATGCAGGGCTATAACGTGTAGATGAAGCACTAACAGGAGGCTTTAAAATTTTCATTCTAGTGTCTTTCGTTTGGGAGAAAAATGCAAAAGTACAATACACTTTTCCTTGCCGATATCTCTCTTTTGCAAAGAGATAGGCATTGGAAAATTCAGGGCTATAACGTGTAGATGAAGCATTAATAGGAGGCTTTAAAATTTTCATTCTAGTGTCCTTCGTTTGGGAGAAAAATGCAAAGGTACAATACATCTTTTCCTTGCCGATATCTCTCTTTTGAAAAGAGATAGGCATTGGAAAATTCAGGGCTATAACGGGAGAAAAATGCAAAGGTACAATACAGCTTTTCCTTGCCGATATCTCTCTTTTGCAAAGAGATAGGCATTGGAAAATTCAGGACTATAACGTGTAGATTAAGCACTAACAGGAGGCTTTAAAATTTTCATCCTAGTGTCTTTCGTTTGGGAGAAAAATGCAAAGGTACAATACAGTTTTTCCTTGCCGATATCTCTCTTTTGCAAAGAGATAGGCATTGGAAAATTCAGGGCTATAACGTGTAGATGAAGCACTAACAGTAGGCTTTAAAATTTTCATTCTAGTGTCTTTCGTTTGGGAGAAAAATGCAAAGGTACAATACAGCTTTTCCTTGCCGATATCTCTCTTTTGCAAAGAGATAGGCATTGGAAAATTCAGGGCTATAACGTGTAGATGAAGCACTAACAGGAGGCTTTAAAATTTTCGTTCTAGTGTCTTTCGTTTGGGAGAAAAATGCAAAAGTACAATGCAGCTTTTCCTGCCGATATCTCTCTTTTGCAAAGAGATAGGCAATGGAAAATGCAGGGCTATAACGTGTAGATGAAGCACTAACAGGAGGCTTTAAAATTT
The DNA here is from genome assembly GCF_028390025.1 of Pseudophryne corroboree. Classification (NCBI taxonomy): domain Eukaryota; kingdom Metazoa; phylum Chordata; class Amphibia; order Anura; family Myobatrachidae; genus Pseudophryne; species Pseudophryne corroboree. The sequence goes on from NW_026970177.1 coordinate 314,494, forward strand.
TCATTCTAGTGTCTTTCGTTTGGGAGAAAAATGCAAAAGTACAATACACTTTTCCTTGCCGATATCTCTCTTTTGCAAAGAGATAGGCATTGGAAAATTCAGGGCTATAACGTGTAGATGAAGCACTAATAGGAGGCTTTAAAATTTTCATTCTAGTGTCCTTCGTTTGGGAGAAAAATGCAAAAGTACAATACAGCTTTTCCTTGCCGATATCTCTCTTTTGAAAAGAGATAGGCATTGGAAAATTCAGGGCTATAACGTGTAGATGAAGCACTAACAGGAGGCTTTAAAATTTTCATTCTAGTGTCTTTCGTTTGGGAGAAAAATGCAAAGGTACAATACAGCTTTTCCTTGCCGATATCTCTCTTTTGCAAAGAGATAGGCATTGGAAAATTCAGGGCTATAACGTGTAGATGAAGCACTAACAGTAGGCTTTAACATTTTCATTCTAGTGTCTTTCGTTTGGGAGAAAAATGCAAAGGTACAATACAGATTATCCTTGCCGATATCTCTCTTTTGCAAAGAGATAGGCATTGGAAAATTCAGGGCTATAACGTGTAGATGAAGCACTAACAGGAGGCTTTAAAATTTTCATTCTAGTGTCTTTCGTTTGGGAGAAAAATGCAAAAGTACAATGCAGCTTTTCCTTGCCGATATCTCTCTTTTGCAAAGAGATAGGCATTGGAAAATGCAGGGCTATAACGTGTAGATGAAGCACTAACAGGAGGCTTTAAAATTTTCATTCTAGTGTCTTTCGTTTGGGAGAAAAATGCAAAAGTACAATACACTTTTCCTTGCCGATATCTCTCTTTTGCAAAGAGATAGGCATTGGAAAATTCAGGGCTATAACGTGTAGATGAAGCATTAATAGGAGGCTTTAAAATTTTCATTCTAGTGTCCTTCGTTTGGGAGAAAAATGCAAAGGTACAATACATCTTTTCCTTGCCGATATCTCTCTTTTGAAAAGAGATAGGCATTGGAAAATTCAGGGCTATAACGGGAGAAAAATGCAAAGGTACAATACAGCTTTTCCTTGCCGATATCTCTCTTTTGCAAAGAGATAGGCATTGGAAAATTCAGGACTATAACGTGTAGATTAAGCACTAACAGGAGGCTTTAAAATTTTCATCCTAGTGTCTTTCGTTTGGGAGAAAAATGCAAAGGTACAATACAGTTTTTCCTTGCCGATATCTCTCTTTTGCAAAGAGATAGGCATTGGAAAATTCAGGGCTATAACGTGTAGATGAAGCACTAACAGTAGGCTTTAAAATTTTCATTCTAGTGTCTTTCGTTTGGGAGAAAAATGCAAAGGTACAATACAGCTTTTCCTTGCCGATATCTCTCTTTTGCAAAGAGATAGGCATTGGAAAATTCAGGGCTATAACGTGTAGATGAAGCACTAACAGGAGGCTTTAAAATTTTCATTCTAGTGTCTTTCGTTTGGGAGAAAAATGCAAAGGTACAATACAGCTTTTCCTTGCCGATATCTCTCTTTTGCAAAGAGCTAGGCATTGGAAAATTCAGGGCTATAACGTGTAGATGAAGCACTAACAGTAGGCTTTAACATTTTCATTCTAGTGTCTTTCGTTTGAGAGAAAAATGCAAAGGCACAATACAGCTTTTCCTTGCCGATATCTCTCTTTTGCAAAGAGATAGGCATTGGAAAATTCAGGGCTATAACGTGTAGATGAAGCACTAACAGGAGGCTTTAAAATTTTCATTCTAGTGTCTTTCGTTTGGGAGAAAAATGCAAAAGTACAATGCAGCTTTTCCTTGCCGATATCTCTCTTTTGCAAAGAGATAGGCATTGGAAAATGCAGGGCTATAACGTGTAGATGAAGCACTAACAGGAGGCTTTAAAATTTTCATTCTAGTGTCTTTCGTTTGGGAGAAAAATGCAAAGGTACAATACAGCTTTTCCTTGCCGATATCTCTCTTTTGCAAAGAGATAGGCATTGGAAAATTCAGGACTATAACGTGTAGATGAAGCACTAACAGGAGGCTTTAAAATTTTCATCCTAGTGTCTTTCGTTTGGGAGAAAAATGCAAAGGTACAATACAGCTTTTCCTTGCCGATATCTCTCTTTTGCAAAGAGATAGGCATTGGAAAATTCAGGGCTATAACGTGTAGATGAAGCACTAACAGGAGGCTTTAAAATTTTCGTTCTAGTGTCTTTCGTTTGGGAGAAAAATGCAAAAGTACAATGCAGCTTTTCCTTGCCGATATCTCTCTTTTGCAAAGAGATAGGCATTGGAAAATGCAGGGCTATAACGTGTAGATGAAGCACTAACAGGAGGCTTTAAAATTTTCATTCTAGTGTCTTTCGTTTGGGAGAAAAATGCAAAAGTACAATACACTTTTCCTTGCCGATATCTCTCTTTTGCAAAGAGATAGGCATTGGAAAATTCAGGGCTATAACGTGTAGATGAAGCACTAATAGGAGGCTTTAAAATTTTCATTCTAGTGTCCTTCGTTTGGGAGAAAAATGCAAAGGTACAATACATCTTTTCCATGCCGATATCTCTCTTTTGAAAAGAGATAGGCATTGGAAAATTCAGGGCTATAACGTGTAGATGAAGCACTAACAGGAGGCTTTAAAATTTTCATTCTAGTGTCTTTCGTTTGGGAGAAAAATGCAAAGGTACAATACAGCTTTTCCTTGCCGATATCTCTCTTTTGCAAAGAGCTAGGCATTGGAAAATTCAGGGCTATAACGTGTAGATGAAGCACTAACAGTAGGCTTTAAAATTTTCATTCTAGTGTCTTTCGTTTATGAGAAAAATGCAAAGGTACAATACAGCTTTTCCTTGCCGATATCTCTCTTTTGCAAAGAGCTAGGCATTGGAAAATTCAGGGCTATAACGTGTAGATGAAGCACTAACAGTAGGATTTAAAATTTTCATTCTAGTATCTTTCGTTTGGGAGAAAAATGCAAAGGTACAATACAGCTTTTCCTTGCCGATATCTCTCTTTTGCAAAGAGATAGGCATTGGAAAATTCAGGGCTATAACGTGTAGATGAAGCACTAACAGGAGGCTTTAAAATTTTCATTCTAGTGTCTTTCGTTTGGGAGAAAAATGCAAAAGTACAATGCAGCTTTTCCTTGCCGATATCTCTCTTTTGCAAAGAGATAGGCATTGGAAAATGCAGGGCTATAACGTGTAGATGAAGCACTAACAGGAGGCTTTAAAATTTTCATTCTAGTGTTTTTCGTTTGGGAGAAAAATGCAAAGGCACAATACAGCTTTTCCTTGCCGATATCTCTCTTTTGCAAAGAGATAGGCATTGGAAAATTCAGGGCTATAACGTGTAGATGAAGCACTAACAGGAGGCTTTAAAATTTTCATTCTAGTGTCTTTCGTTTGGGAGAAAAATGCAAAAGTACAATGCAGCATTTCCTTGCCGATATCTCTCTTTTGCAAAGAGATAGGCATTGGAAAATGCAGGGCTATAGCGTGTAGATGAAGCACTAACAGGAGGCTTTAAAATTTTCATTCTAGTGTCTTTCGTTTGGGAGAAAAATGCAAAAGTACAATACACTTTTCCTTGCCGATATCTCTCTTTTGCAAAGAGATAGGCATTGGAAAATTCAGGGCTATAACGTGTAGATGAAGCACTAACAGGAGGCTTTAAAAGTTTCATTCTAGTGTCTTTCGTTTGGGAGAAAAATGCAAAGGTACAATACAGTTTCTCCTTGCCGATATCTCTCTTTTGCAAAGAGATAGGCATTGGAAAATTCAGGGCTATAACGTGTAGATGAAGCACTAATAGGAGGCTTTAAAATTTTCATTCTAGTGTCCTTCGTTTTGGAGAAAAATGCAAAGGTACAATACAGCTTTTCCTTGCCGATATCTCTCTTTTGCAAAGAGATAGGCATTGGAAAATTCAGGGCTATAACGTGTAGATGAAGCACTAACAGTAGGCTTTAAAATTTTCATTCTAGTGTCTTTCGTTTGGGAGAAAAATGCAAAGGTACAATACAGCTTTTCCTTGCCGATATCTCTCTTTTGCAAAGAGCTAGGCATTGGAAAATTCAGGGCTATAACGTGTAGATGAAGCACTAACAGGAGGCTTTAAAATTTTCATTCTAGTGTCTTTCGTTTGGGGGAAAAATGCAAAGGTACAATACAGCTTTTCCTTGCCGATATCTCTCTTTTGCAAAGAGATAGGCATTGGAAAATTCAGGACTATAACGTGTAGATGAAGCACTAACAGGAGGCTTTAAAATTTTCATCCTAGTGTCTTACGTTTGGGAGAAAAATGCAAAGGTACAATACAGTTTTTCCTTGCCGATATCTCTCTTTTGCAAAGAGATAGGCATTGGAAAATTCAGGGCTATAACGTGTAGATGAAGCACTAATAGGAGGCTTTAAAATTTTCATTCTAGTGTCCTTCGTTTGGGAGAAAAATGCAAAGGTACAATACAGCTTTTCCTTGCCGATATCTCTCTTTTGCAAAGAGATAGGCATTGGAAAATTCAGGGCTATAACGTGTAGATGAAGCACTAACAGGAGGCTTTAAAATTTTCATTCTAGTGTCTTTCGTTTGGGAGAAAAATGCAAAGGTACAATACAGCTTTTCCTTGCCGATATCTCTCTTTTGCAAAGAGATAGGCATTGGAAAATTCAGGGCTATAACGTGTAGATGAAGCACTAACAGGAGGCTTTAAAATTTTCATTCTAGTGTCTTTCGTTTGGGAGAAAAATGCAAAGGTACAATACAGCTTTTCCTTGCCGATATCTCTCTTTTGCAAAGAGATAGGCATTGGAAAATTCAGGGCTATAACGTGTAGATGAAGCACTAACAGGAGGCTTTAAAATTTTCATTCTAGTGTCTTTCGTTTGGGAGAAAAATGCAAAGGTACAATACAGCTTTTCCTTGCCGATATCTCTCTTTTGCAAAGAGATAGGCATTGGAAAATTCAGGGCTATAACGTGTAGATGAAGCACTAACAGGAGGCTTTAAAATTTTCATTCTAGTGTCTTTCGTTTGGGAGAAAAATGCAAAGGTACAATACAGCTTTTCCTTGCCGATATCTCTCTTTTGCAAAGAGATAGGCATTGGAAAATTCAGGGCTATAACGTGTAGATGAAGCACTAACAGTAGGCTTTAACATTTTCATTCTAGTGTCTTTCGTTTGGGAGAAAAATGCAAAGGTACAATACAGTTTTTCCTTGCCGATATCTCTCTTTTGCAAAGAGATAGGCATTGGAAAATTCAGGGCTATAACGTGTAGATGAAGCACTAATAGGAGGCTTTAAAATTTTCATTCTAGTGTCCTTCGTTTGGGAGAAAAATGCAAAGGTACAATACAGCTTTTCCTTGCCGATATCTCTCTTTTGCAAAGAGATAGGCATTGGAAAATTCAGGGCTATAACGTGTAGATGAAGCACTAACAGTAGGCTTTAACATTTTCATTCTAGTGTCTTTCGTTTGGGAGAAAAATGCAAAGGTACAATACAGCTTTTCCTTGCCAATATCTCTCTTTTGCAAAGAGATAGGCATTGGAAAATTCAGGGCTATAACGTGTAGATGAAGCACTAACAGGAGGCTTTAAAATTTTCGTTCTAGTGTCTTTCGTTTGGGAGAAAAATGCAAAAGTACAATGCAGCTTTTCCTGCCGATATCTCTATTTTGCAAAGAGATAGGCAATGGAAAATGCAGGGCTATAACGTGTAGATGAAGCACTAACAGGAGGCTTTAAAATTTTCATTCTAGTGTCTTTCGTTTGGGAGAAAAATGCAAAAGTACAATACACTTTTCCTTGCCGATATCTCTCTTTTGCAAAGAGATAGGCATTGGACAATTCAGGGCTATAACGTGTAGATGAAGCACTAATAGGAGGCTTTAAAATTTTCATTCTAGTGTCCTTCGTTTGGGAGAAAAATGCAAAAGTACAATACAGCTTTTCCTTGTCGATATCTCTCTTTTGAAAAGAGATAGGCATTGGAAAATTCAGGGCTATAACGTGTAGATGAAGCACTAACAGGAGGCTTTAAAATTTTCATTCTAGTGTCTTTCGTTTGGGAGAAAAATGCAAAGGTACAATACAGCTTTTCCTTGCCGATATCTCTCTTTTGCAAAGAGCTAGGCATTGGAAAATTCAGGGCTATAACGTGTAGATGAAGCACTAACAGGAGGCTTTAAAATTTTCATTCTAGTGTCTTTCGTTTGGGAGAAAAATGCAAAGGTACAATACAGTTTTTCCTTGCCGATATCTCTCTTTTGCAAAGAGATAGGCATTGGAAAATTCAGGGCTATAACGTGTAGATGAAGCACTAATAGGAGGCTTTAAAATTTTCATTCTAGTGTCTTTCGTTTGGGAGAAAAATGCAAAGGTACAATACAGCTTTTCCTTGCCGATATCTCTCTTTTGCAAAGAGCTAGGCATTGGAAAATTCAGGGCTATAACGTGTAGATGAAGCACTAACAGTAGGCTTTAACATTTTCATTCTAGTGTCTTTCGTTTGGGAGAAAAATGCAAAGGCACAATACAGCTTTTCCTTGCCGATATCTCTCTTTTGCAAAGAGATAGGCATTGGAAAATTCAGGGCTATAACGTGTAGATGAAGCACTAACAGGAGGCTTTAAAATTTTCATTCTAGTGTCTTTCGTTTGGGAGAAAAATGCAAAAGTACAATGCAGCTTTTCCTTGCCGATATCTCTCTTTTGCAAAGAGATAGGCATTGGAAAATGCAGGGCTATAACGTGTAGATGAAGCACTAACAGGAGGCTTTAAAATTTTCATTCTAGTGTCTTTCGTTTGGGAGAAAAATGCAAAAGTACAATACACTTTTCCTTGCCGATATCTCTCTTTTGCAAAGAGATAGGCATTGGAAAATTCAGGGCTATAACGTGTAGATGAAGCACTAACAGGAGGCTTTAAAATTTTCATCCTAGTGTCTTTCGTTTGGGAGAAAAATGCAAAGGTACAATACAGTTTTTCCTTGCCGATATCTCTCTTTTGCAAAGAGATAGGCATTGGAAAATTCAGGGCTATAACGTGTAGATGAAGCAATAACAGGAGGCTTTAAAATTTTCATTCTAGTGTCTTTCGTTTGGGAGAAAAATGCAAAGGTACAATACAGCTTTTCCTTGCCGATATCTCTCTTTTGCAAAGAGATAGGCATTGGAAAATTCAGGGCTATAACGTGTAGATGAAGCACTAACAGGAGGCTTTAAAATTTTCATTCTAGTGTCTTTCGTTTGGGAGAAAAATGCAAAGGTACAATACAGCTTTTCCTTGCCGATATCTCTCTTTTGCAAAGAGAAAGGCATTGGAAAATTCAGGGCTATAACGTGTAGATGAAGCACTCACAGTAGGCTTTAAAATTTTCATTCTAGTGTCTTTCGTTTGGGAGAAAAATGCAAAGGTACAATACAGCTTTTCCTTGCCGATATCTCTCTTTTGCAAAGAGCTAGGCATTGGAAAATTCAGGGCTATAACGTGTAGATGAAGCACTAACAGGAGGCTTTAAAATTTTCATTCTAGTGTCTTTCGTTTGGGAGAAAAATGCAAAGGTACAATACAGTTTATCCTTGCCGATATCTCTCTTTTGCAAAGAGATAGGCATTGGAAAATTCAGGGCTATAACGTGTAGATGAAGCACTAATAGGAGGCTTTAAAATTTTCATTCTAGTGTCTTTCGTTTGGGAGAAAAATGCAAAGGTACAATACAGCTTTTCCTTGCCGATATCTCTCTTTTGCAAAGAGCTAGGCATTGGAAAATTCAGGGCTATAACGTGTAGATGAAGCACTAACAGTAGGCTTTAACATTTTCATTCTAGTGTCTTTCGTTTGGGAGAAAAATGCAAAGGCACAATACAGCTTTTCCTTGCCGATATCTCTCTTTTGCAAAGAGATAGGCATTGGAAAATTCAGGGCTATAACGTGTAGATGAAGCACTAATAGGAGGCTTTAAAATTTTCATTCTAGTGTCCTTCGTTTGGGAGAAAAATGCAAAGGTACAATACAGCTTTTCCTTGCCGATATCTCTCTTTTGCAAAGAGATAGGCATTGGAAAATTCAGGGCTATAACGTGTAGATGAAGCACTAACAGGAGGCTTTAAAATTTTCATTCTAGTGTCTTTCGTTTGGGAGAAAAATGCAAAGGTACAATACAGCTTTTCCTTGCCGATATCTCTCTTTTGCAAAGAGATAGGCATTGGAAAATTCAGGGCTATAACGTGTAGATGAAGCACTAACAGGAGGCTTTAAAATTTTCATTCTAGTGTCTTTCGTTTGGGAGAAAAATGCAAAGGTACAATACAGCTTTTCCTTGCCGATATCTCTCTTTTGCAAAGAGATAGGCATTGGAAAATTCAGGGCTATAACGTGTAGATGAAGCACTAACAGGAGGCTTTAAAATTTTCATTCTAGTGTCTTTCGTTTGGGAGAAAAATGCAAAGGTACAATACAGCTTTTCCTTGCCGATATCTCTCTTTTGCAAAGAGATAGGCATTGGAAAATTCAGGGCTATAACGTGTAGATGAAGCACTAACAGGAGGCTTTAAAATTTTCATTCTAGTGTCTTTCGTTTGGGAGAAAAATGCAAAGGTACAATACAGCTTTTCCTTGCCGATATCTCTCTTTTGCAAAGAGATAGGCATTGGAAAATTCAGGGCTATAACGTGTAGATGAAGCACTAACAGTAGGCTTTAACATTTTCATTCTAGTGTCTTTCGTTTGGGAGAAAAATGCAAAGGTACAATACAGTTTTTCCTTGCCGATATCTCTCTTTTGCAAAGAGATAGGCATTGGAAAATTCAGGGCTATAACGTGTAGATGAAGCACTAATAGGAGGCTTTAAAATTTTCATTCTAGTGTCCTTCGTTTGGGAGAAAAATGCAAAGGTACAATACAGCTTTTCCTTGCCGATATCTCTCTTTTGCAAAGAGATAGGCATTGGAAAATTCAGGGCTATAACGTGTAGATGAAGCACTAACAGTAGGCTTTAACATTTTCATTCTAGTGTCTTTCGTTTGGGAGAAAAATGCAAAGGTACAATACAGCTTTTCCTTGCCAATATCTCTCTTTTGCAAAGAGATAGGCATTGGAAAATTCAGGGCTATAACGTGTAGATGAAGCACTAACAGGAGGCTTTAAAATTTTCGTTCTAGTGTCTTTCGTTTGGGAGAAAAATGCAAAAGTACAATGCAGCTTTTCCTGCCGATATCTCTATTTTGCAAAGAGATAGGCAATGGAAAATGCAGGGCTATAACGTGTAGATGAAGCACTAACAGGAGGCTTTAAAATTTTCATTCTAGTGTCTTTCGTTTGGGAGAAAAATGCAAAAGTACAATACACTTTTCCTTGCCGATATCTCTCTTTTGCAAAGAGATAGGCATTGGAAAATTCAGGGCTATAACGTGTAGATGAAGCACTAATAGGAGGCTTTAAAATTTTCATTCTAGTGTCCTTCGTTTGGGAGAAAAATGCAAAAGTACAATACAGCTTTTCCTTGTCGATATCTCTCTTTTGAAAAGAGATAGGCATTGGAAAATTCAGGGCTATAACGTGTAGATGAAGCACTAACAGGAGGCTTTAAAATTTTCATTCTAGTGTCTTTCGTTTGGGAGAAAAATGCAAAGGTACAATACAGCTTTTCCTTGCCGATATCTCTCTTTTGCAAAGAGCTAGGCATTGGAAAATTCAGGGCTATAACGTGTAGATGAAGCACTAACAGGAGGCTTTAAAATTTTCATTCTAGTGTCTTTCGTTTGGGAGAAAAATGCAAAGGTACAATACAGTTTTTCCTTGCCGATATCTCTCTTTTGCAAAGAGATAGGCATTGGAAAATTCAGGGCTATAACGTGTAGATGAAGCACTAATAGGAGGCTTTAAAATTTTCATTCTAGTGTCTTTCGTTTGGGAGAAAAATGCAAAGGTACAATACAGCTTTTCCTTGCCGATATCTCTCTTTTGCAAAGAGCTAGGCATTGGAAAATTCAGGGCTATAACGTGTAGATGAAGCACTAACAGTAGGCTTTAACATTTTCATTCTAGTGTCTTTCGTTTGGGAGAAAAATGCAAAGGCACAATACAGCTTTTCCTTGCCGATATCTCTCTTTTGCAAAGAGATAGGCATTGGAAAATTCAGGGCTATAACGTGTAGATGAAGCACTAACAGGAGGCTTTAAAATTTTCATTCTAGTGTCTTTCGTTTGGGAGAAAAATGCAAAAGTACAATGCAGCTTTTCCTTGCCGATATCTCTCTTTTGCAAAGAGATAGGCATTGGAAAATGCAGGGCTATAACGTGTAGATGAAGCACTAACAGGAGGCTTTAAAATTTTCATTCTAGTGTCTTTCGTTTGGGAGAAAAATGCAAAAGTACAATACACTTTTCCTTGCCGATATCTCTCTTTTGCAAAGAGATAGGCATTGGAAAATTCAGGGCTATAACGTGTAGATGAAGCACTAACAGGAGGCTTTAAAATTTTCATCCTAGTGTCTTTCGTTTGGGAGAAAAATGCAAAGGTACAATACAGTTTTTCCTTGCCGATATCTCTCTTTTGCAAAGAGATAGGCATTGGAAAATTCAGGGCTATAACGTGTAGATGAAGCAATAACAGGAGGCTTTAAAATTTTCATTCTAGTGTCTTTCGTTTGGGAGAAAAATGCAAAGGTACAATACAGCTTTTCCTTGCCGATATCTCTCTTTTGCAAAGAGATAGGCATTGGAAAATTCAGGGCTATAACGTGTAGATGAAGCACTAACAGGAGGCTTTAAAATTTTCATTCTAGTGTCTTTCGTTTGGGAGAAAAATGCAAAGGTACAATACAGCTTTTCCTTGCCGATATCTCTCTTTTGCAAAGAGAAAGGCATTGGAAAATTCAGGGCTATAACGTGTAGATGAAGCACTCACAGTAGGCTTTAAAATTTTCATTCTAGTGTCTTTCGTTTGGGAGAAAAATGCAAAGGTACAATACAGCTTTTCCTTGCCGATATCTCTCTTTTGCAAAGAGCTAGGCATTGGAAAATTCAGGGCTATAACGTGTAGATGAAGCACTAACAGGAGGCTTTAAAATTTTCATTCTAGTGTCTTTCGTTTGGGAGAAAAATGCAAAGGTACAATACAGTTTATCCTTGCCGATATCTCTCTTTTGCAAAGAGATAGGCATTGGAAAATTCAGGGCTATAACGTGTAGATGAAGCACTAATAGGAGGCTTTAAAATTTTCATTCTAGTGTCTTTCGTTTGGGAGAAAAATGCAAAGGTACAATACAGCTTTTCCTTGCCGATATCTCTCTTTTGCAAAGAGCTAGGCATTGGAAAATTCAGGGCTATAACGTGTAGATGAAGCACTAACAGTAGGCTTTAACATTTTCATTCTAGTGTCTTTCGTTTGGGAGAAAAATGCAAAGGCACAATACAGCTTTTCCTTGCCGATATCTCTCTTTTGCAAAGAGATAGGCATTGGAAAATTCAGGGCTATAACGTGTAGATGAAGCACTAACAGGAGGCTTTAAAATTTTCATTCTAGTGTCTTTCGTTTGGGAGAAAAATGCAAAAGTACAATGCAGCTTTTCCTTGCCGATATCTCTCTTTTGCAAAGAGATAGGCATTGGAAAATGCAGGGCTATAACGTGTAGATGAAGCACTAACAGGAGGCTTTAAAATTTTCATTCTAGTGTCTTTCGTTTGGGAGAAAAATGCAAAAGTACAATACACTTTTCCTTGCCGATATCTCTCTTTTGCAAAGAGATAGGCATTGGAAAATTCAGGGCTATAACGTGTAGATGAAGCACTAACAGGAGGCTTTAAAATTTTCATTCTAGTGTCTTTCGTTTGGGAGAAAAATGCAAAGGTACAATACAGCTTTTCCTTGCCGATATCTCTCTTTTGCAAAGAGATAGGCATTGGAAAATTCAGGACTATAACGTGTAGATGAAGCACTAACAGGAGGCTTTAAAATTTTCATCCTAGTGTCTTTCGTTTGGGAGAAAAATGCAAAGGTACAATACAGTTTTTCCTTGCCGATATCTCTCTTTTGCAAAGAGATAGGCATTGGAAAATTCAGGGCTATAACGTGTAGATGAAGCACTAACAGGAGGCTTTAAAATTTTCATTCTAGTGTCTTTCGTTTGGGAGAAAAATGCAAAGGTACAATACAGCTTTTCCTTGCCGATATCTCTCTTTTGCAAAGAGATAGGCATTGGAAAATTCAGGGCTATAACGTGTAGATGAAGCACTAACAGGAGGCTTTAAAATTTTCATTCTAGTGTCTTTCGTTTGGGAGAAAAATGCAAAGGTACAATACAGCTTTTCCTTGCCGATATCTCTCTTTTGCAAAGAGATAGGCATTGGAAAATTCAGGGCTATAACGTGTAGATGAAGCACTAACAGTAGGCTTTAACATTTTCATTCTAGTGTCTTTCGTTTGGGAGAAAAATGCAAAGGTACAATACAGTTTTTCCTTGCCGATATCTCTCTTTTGCAAAGAGCTAGGCATTGGAAAATTCAGGGCTATAACGTGTAGATGAAGCACTAATAGGAGGCTTTAAAATTTTCATTCTAGTGTCCTTCGTTTGGGAGAAAAATGCAAAGGTACAATACAGCTTTTCCTTGCCGATATCTCTCTTTTGCAAAGAGATAGGCATTGGAAAATTCAGGGCTATAACGTGTAGATGAAGCACTAACAGGAGGCTTTAAAATTTTCATTCTAGTGTCTTTCGTTTGGGAGAAAAATGCAAAGGTACAATACAGCTTTTCCTTGCCGATATCTCTCTTTTGCAAAGAGATAGGCATTGGAAAATTCAGGGCTATAACGTGTAGATGAAGCACTAACAGTAGGCTTTAACATTTTCATTCTAGTGTCTTTCGTTTGGGAGAAAAATGCAAAGGTACAATACAGCTTTTCCTTGCCGATATCTCTCTTTTGCAAAGAGATAGGCATTGGAAAATTCAGGGCTATAACGTGTAGATGAAGCACTAACAGGAGGCTTTAAAATTTTCGTTCTAGTGTCTTTCGTTTGGGAGAAAAATGCAAAAGTACAATGCAGCTTTTCCTGCCGATATCTCTCTTTTGCAAAGAGATAGGCAATGGAAAATGCAGGGCTATAACGTGTAGATGAAGCACTAACAGGAGGCTTTAAAATTTTCATTCTAGTGTCTTTCGTTTGGGAGAAAAATGCAAAAGTACAATACACTTTTCCTTGCCGATATCTCTCTTTTGCAAAGAGATAGGCATTGGAAAATTCAGGGCTATAACGTGTAGATGAAGCACTAATAGGAGGCTTTAAAATTTTCATTCTAGTGTCCTTCGTTTGGGAGAAAAATGCAAAGGTACAATACATCTTTTCCTTGCCGATATCTCTCTTTTGAAAAGAGATAGGCATTGGAAAATTCAGGGCTATAACGGGAGAAAAATGCAAAGGTACAATACAGCTTTTCCTTGCCGATATCTCTCTTTTGCAAAGAGATAGGCATTGGAAAATTCAGGACTATAACGTGTAGATTAAGCACTAACAGGAGGCTTTAAAATTTTCATCCTAGTGTCTTTCGTTTGGGAGAAAAATGCAAAGGTACAATACAGTTTTTCCTTGCCGATATCTCTCTTTTGCAAAGAGATAGGCATTGGAAAATTCAGGGCTATAACGTGTAGATGAAGCACTCACAGGAGGCTTTAAAATTTTCATTCTAGTGTCTTTCGTTTGGGAGAAAAATGCAAAGGTACAATACAGCTTTTCCTTGCCGATATCTCTCTTTTGCAAAGAGCTAGGCATTGGAAAATTCAGGGCTATAACGTGTAGATGAAGCACTAACAGGAGGCTTTAAAATTTTCATTCTAGTGTCTTTCGTTTGGGAGAAAAATGCAAAGGTACAATACAGTTTTTCCTTGCCGATATCTCTCTTTTGCAAAGAGATAGGCATTGGAAAATTCAGGGCTATAACGTGTAGATGAAGCACTAATAGGAGGCTTTAAAATTTTCATTCTAGTGTCCTTCGTTTGGGAGAAAAATGCAAAGGTACAATACAGCTTTTCCTTGCCGATATCTCTCTTTTGCAAAGAGATAGGCATTGGAAAATTCAGGGCTATAACGTGTAGATGAAGCACTAACAGGAGGCTTTAAAATTTTCATTCTAGTGTCTTTCGTTTGGGAGAAAAATGCAATGGTACAATACAGCTTTTCCTTGCCGATATCTCTCTTTTGCAAAGAGCTAGGCATTGGAAAATTCAGGGCTATAACGTGTAGATGAAGCACTAACAGTAGGCTTTAACATTTTCATTCTAGTGTCTTTCGTTTGGGAGAAAAATGCAAAGGCACAATACAGCTTTTCCTTGCCGATATCTCTCTTTTGCAAAGAGATAGGCATTGGAAAATTCAGGGCTATAACGTGTAGATGAAGCACTAACAGGAGGCTTTAAAATTTTCATTCTAGTGTCTTTCGTTTGGGAGAAAAATGCAAAAGTACAATGCAGCTTTTCCTTGCCGATATCTCTCTTTTGCAAAGAGATAGGCATTGGAAAATGCAGGGCTATAACGTGTAGATGAAGCACTAACAGGAGGCTTTAAAATTTTCATTCTAGTGTCTTTCGTTTGGGAGAAAAATGCAAAAGTACAATGCAGCTTTTCCTTGCCGATATCTCTCTTTTGCAAAGAGATAGGCATTGGAAAATGCAGGGCTATAACGTGTAGATGAAGCACTAACAGGAGGCTTTAAAATTTTCATTCTAGTGTCTTTCGTTTGGGAGAAAAATGCAAAGGTACAATACAGCTTTTCCTTGCCGATATCTCTCTTTTGCAAAGAGATAGGCATTGGAAAATTCAGGGCTATAACGTGTAGATGAAGCACTAACAGGAGGCTTTAAAATTTTCATTCTAGTGTCTTTCGTTTGGGAGAAAAATGCAATGGTACAATACTGCTTTTCCTTGCCGATATCTCTCTTTTGCAAAGAGCTAGGCATTGGAAAATTCAGGGCTATAACGTGTAGATGAAGCACTAACAGTAGGCTTTAACATTTTCATTCTAGTGTCTTTCGTTTGGGAGAAAAATGCAAAGGCACAATACAGCTTTTCCTTGCCGATATCTCTCTTTTGCAAAGAGATAGGCATTGGAAAATTCAGGGCTATAACGTGTAGATGAAGCACTAACAGGAGGCTTTAAAATTTTCATTCTAGTGTCTTTCGTTTGGGAGAAAAATGCAAAAGTACAATGCAGCTTTTCCTTGCCGATATCTCTCTTTTGCAAAGAGATAGGCATTGGAAAATGCAGGGCTATAACGTGTAGATGAAGCACTAACAGGAGGCTTTAAAATTTTCATTCTAGTGTCTTTCGTTTGGGAGAAAAATGCAAAAGTACAATGCAGCTTTTCCTTGCCGATATCTCTCTTTTGCAAAGAGATAGGCATTGGAAAATGCAGGGCTATAACGTGTAGATGAAGCACTAACAGGAGGCTTTAAAATTTTCATTCTAGTGTCTTTCGTTTGGGAGAAAAATGCAAAAGTACAATACACTTTTCCTTGCCGATATCTCTCTTTTGCAAAGAGATAGGCATTGGAAAATTCAGGGCTATAACGTGTAGATGAAGCACTAATAGGAGGCTTTAAAATTTTCATTCTAGTGTCCTTCGTTTGGGAGAAAAATGCAAAGGTACAATACATCTTTTCCTTGCCGATACCTCTCTTTTGAAAAGAGATAGGCATTGGAAAATTCAGGGCTATAACGGGAGAAAAATGCAAAGGTACAATACAGCTTTTCCTTGCCGATATCTCTCTTTTGCAAAGAGATAGGCATTGGAAAATTCAGGACTATAACGTGTAGATGAAGCACTAACAGGAGGCTTTAAAATTTTCATCCTAGTGTCTTTCGTTTGGGAAAAAAATGCAAAGGTACAATACAGTTTTTCCTTGCCGATATCTCTCTTTTGCAAAGAGATAGGCATTGGAAAATTCAGGGCTATAACGTGTAGATGAAGCACTAACAGGAGGCTTTAAAATTTTCATTCTAGTGTCTTTCGTTTGGGAGAAAAATGCAAAGGTACAATACAGCTTTTCCTTGCCGATATCTCTCTTTTGCAAAGAGCTAGGCATTGGAAAATTCAGGGCTATAACGTGTAGATGAAGCACTCACAGTAGGCTTTAAAATTTTCATTCTAGTGTCTTTCGTTTGGGAGAAAAATGCAAAGGTACAATACAGCTTTTCCTTGCCGATATCTCTCTTTTGCAAAGAGCTAGGCATTGGAAAATTCAGGGCTGTAACGTGTAGATGAAGCACTAACAGGAGGCTTTAAAATTTTCATTCTAGTGTCTTTCGTTTGGGAGAAAAATGCAAAGGTACAATACAGTTTTTCCTTGCCGATATCTCTCTTTTGCAAAGAGATAGGCATTGGAAAATTCAGGGCTATAACGTGTAGATGAAGCACTAATAGGAGGCTTTAAAATTTTCATTCTAGTGTCCTTCGTTTGGGAGAAAAATGCAAAGGTACAATACAGCTTTTCCTTGCCGATATCTCTCTTTTGCAAAGAGATAGGCATTGGAAAATTCAGGGCTATAACGTGTAGATGAAGCACTAACAGGAGGCTTTAAAATTTTCATTCTAGTGTCTTTCGTTTGGGAGAAAAATGCAATGGTACAATACAGCTTTTCCTTGCCGATATCTCTCTTTTGCAAAGAGCTAGGCATTGGAAAATTCAGGGCTATAACGTGTAGATGAAGCACTAACAGTAGGCTTTAACATTTTCATTCTAGTGTCTTTCGTTTGGGAGAAAAATGCAAAGGCACAATACAGCTTTTCCTTGCCGATATCTCTCTTTTGCAAAGAGATAGGCATTGGAAAATGCAGGGCTATAACGTGTAGATGAAGCACTAACAGGAGGCTTTAAAATGTTCATTCTAGTGTCTTTCGTTTGGGAGAAAAATGCAAAAGTACAATACACTTTTCCTTGCCGATATCTCTCTTTTGCAAAGAGATAGGCATTGGAAAATTCAGGGCTATAACGTGTAGATGAAGCACTAATAGGAGGCTTTAAAATTTTCATTCTAGTGTCCTTCGTTTGGGAGAAAAATGCAAAGGTACAATACATCTTTTCCTTGCCGATATCTCTCTTTTGAAAAGAGATAGGCATTGGAAAATTCAGGGCTATAACGGGAGAAAAATGCAAAGGTACAATACAGCTTTTCCTTGCCGATATCTCTCTTTTGCAAAGAGATAGGCATTGGAAAATTCAGGACTATAACGTGTAGATTAAGCACTAACAGGAGGCTTTAAAATTTTCATCCTAGTGTCTTTCGTTTGGGAGAAAAATGCAAAGGTACAATACAGTTTTTCCTTGCCGATATCTCTCTTTTGCAAAGAGATAGGCATTGGAAAATTCAGGGCTATAACGTGTAGATGAAGCACTAACAGTAGGCTTTAAATTTTTCATTCTAGTGTCTTTCGTTTGGGAGAAAAATGCAAAGGTACAATACAGCTTTTCCTTGCCGATATCTCTCTTTTGCAAAGAGCTAGGCATTGGAAAATTCAGGGCTATAACGTGTAGATGAAGCACTCACAGGAGGCTTTAAAATTTTCATTCTAGTGTCTTTCGTTTGGGAGAAAAATGCAAAGGTACAATACAGCTTTTCCTTGCCGATATCTCTCTTTTGCAAAGAGCTAGGCATTGGAAAATTCAGGGCTATAACGTGTAGATGAAGCACTAACAGGAGGCTTTAAAATTTTCATTCTAGTGTCTTTCGTTTGGGAGAAAAATGCAAAGGTACAATACAGTTTTTCCTTGCCGATATCTCTCTTTTGCAAAGAGATAGGCATTGGAAAATTCAGGGCTATAACGTGTAGATGAAGCACTAATAGGAGGCTTTAAAATTTTCATTCTAGTGTCCTTCGTTTGGGAGAAAAATGCAAAGGTACAATACAGCTTTTCCTTGCCGATATCTCTCTTTTGCAAAGAGATAGGCATTGGAAAATTCAGGGCTATAACGTGTAGATGAAGCACTAACAGGAGGCTTTAAAATTTTCATTCTAGTGTCTTTCGTTTGGGAGAAAAATGCAATGGTACAATACAGCTTTTCCTTGCCGATATCTCTCTTTTGCAAAGAGCTAGGCATTGGAAAATTCAGGGCTATAACGTGTAGATGAAGCACTAACAGTAGGCTTTAACATTTTCATTCTAGTGTCTTTCGTTTGGGAGAAAAATGCAAAGGCACAATACAGCTTTTCCTTGCCGATATCTCTCTTTTGCAAAGAGATAGGCATTGGAAAATTCAGGGCTATAACGTGTAGATGAAGCACTAACAGGAGGCTTTAAAATTTTCATTCTAGTGTCTTTCGTTTGGGAGAAAAATGCAAAAGTACAATGCAGCTTTTCCTTGCCGATATCTCTCTTTTGCAAAGAGATAGGCATTGGAAAATGCAGGGCTATAACGTGTAGATGAAGCACTAACAGGAGGCTCTAAAATTTTCATTCTAGTGTCTTTCGTTTGGGAGAAAAATGCAAAAGTACAATGCAGCTTTTCCTTGCCGATATCTCTCTTTTGCAAAGAGATAGGCATTGGAAAATGCAGGGCTATAACGTGTAGATGAAGCACTAACAGGAGGCTTTAAAATTTTCATTCTAGTGTCTTTCGTTTGGGAGAAAAATGCAAAGGTACAATACAGCTTTTCCTTGCCGATATCTCTCTTTTGCAAAGAGATAGGCATTGGAAAATTCAGGGCTATAACGTGTAGATGAAGCACTAACAGGAGGCTTTAAAATTTTCATTTTAGTGTCTTTCGTTTGGGAGAAAAATGCAAAAGTACAATGCAGCTTTTCCTTGCCGATATCTCTCTTTTGCAAAGAGATAGGCATTGGAAAATGCAGGGCTATAACGTGTAGATGAAGCACTAACAGGAGGCTTTAAAATTTTCATTCTAGTGTCTTTCGTTTGGGAGAAAAATGCAAAAGTACAATGCAGCTTTTCCTTGCCGATATCTCTCTTTTGCAAAGAGATAGGCATTGGAAAATGCAGGGCTATAACGTGTAGATGAAGCACTAACAGGAGGCTTTAAAATTTTCATTCTAGTGTCTTTCGTTTGGGAGAAAAATGCAAAAGTACAATACACTTTTCCTTGCCGATATCTCTCTTTTGCAAAGAGATAGGCATTGGAAAATTCAGGGCTATAACGTGTAGATGAAGCACTAATAGGAGGCTTTAAAATTTTCATTCTAGTGTCCTTCGTTTGGGAGAAAAATGCAAAGGTACAATACTTCTTTTCCTTGCCGATATCTCTCTTTTGAAAAGAGATAGGCATTGGAAAATTCAGGGCTATAACGGGAGAAAAATGCAAAGGTACAATACAGCTTTTCCTTGCCGATATCTCTCTTTTGCAAAGAGATAGGCATTGGAAAATTCAGGACTATAACGTGTAGATGAAGCACTAACAGGAGGCTTTAAAATTTTCATCCTAGTGTCTTTCGTTTGGGAGAAAAATGCAAAGGTACAATACAGTTTTTCCTTGCCGATATCTCTCTTTTGCAAAGAGATAGGCATTGGAAAATTCAGGGCTATAACGTGTAGATGAAGCACTAACAGGAGGCTTTAAAATTTTCATTCTAGTGTCTTTCGTTTGGGAGAAAAATGCAAAGGTACAATACAGCTTTTCCTTGCCGATATCTCTCTTTTGCAAAGAGCTAGGCATTGGAAAATTCAGGGCTATAACGTGTAGATGAAGCACTAACAGGAGGCTTTAAAATTTTCATTCTAGTGTCTTTCGTTTGGGAGAAAAATGCAAAGGTACAATACAGCTTTTCCTTGCCGATATCTCTCTTTTGCAAAGAGCTAGGCATTGGAAAATTCAGGGCTATAACGTGTAGATGAAGCACTAACAGGAGGCTTTAAAATTTTCATTCTAGTGTCTTTCGTTTGGGAGAAAAATACAAAGGTACAATACAGCTTTTCCTTGCCGATATCTCTCTTTTGCAAAGAGATAGGCATTGGAAAATTCAGGGCTATAACGTGTAGATGAAGCACTAACAGGAGGCTTTAAAATTTTCATTCTAGTGTCCTTCGTTTGGGAGAAAAATGCAAAGGTACAATACAGCTTTTCCTTGCCGATATCTCTCTTTTGCAAAGAGATAGGCATTGGAAAATTCAGGGCTATAACGTGTAGATGAAGCACTAACAGGAGGCTTTAAAATTTTCATTCTAGTGTCTTTCGTTTGGGAGAAAAATGCAAAGGTACAATACAGCTTTTCCTTGCCGATATCTCTCTTTTGCAAAGAGCTAGGCATTGGAAAATTCAGGGCTATAACGTGTAGATGAAGCACTAACAGTAGGCTTTAAAATTTTCATTCTAGTGTCTTTCGTTTGGGAGAAAAATGCAAAGGTACAATACAGCTTTTCCTTGCCGATATCTCTCTTTTGCAAAGAGATAGGCATTGGAAAATTCAGGGCTATAACGTGTAGATGAAGCACTAACAGGAGGCTTTAAAATTTTCATTCTAGTGTCTTTCGTTTGGGAGAAAAATGCAAAGGTACAATACAGTATTTCCTTGCCGATATCTCTCTTTTGCAAAGAGATAGGCATTGGAAAAGTCAGGGCTATAACGTGTAGATGAAGCACTAATAGGAGGCTTTAAAATTTTCATTCTAGTGTCCTTCGTTTGGGAGAAAAATGCAAAGGTACAATACAGCTTTTCCTTGCCGATATCTCTCTTTAGCAAAGAGATAGGCATTGGAAAATTCAGGGCTATAACGTGTAGATGAAGCACTAACAGGAGGCTTTAAAATTTTCATTCTAGTGTCTTTCGTTTGGGAGAAAAATGCAAAGGTACAATACAGCTTTTCCTTGCCGATATCTCTCTTTTGCAAAAAGCTAGGCATTGGAAAATTCAGGGCTATAACGTGTAGATGAAGCACTAACAGTAGGCTTTAAAATTTTCATTCTAGTGTCTTTCGTTTGGGAGAAAAATGCAAAGGTACAATACAGCTTTTCCTTGCCGATATCTCTCTTTTGCAAAGAGATAGGCATTGGAAAATTCAGGGCTATAACGTGTAGATGAAGCACTAACAGGAGGCTTTAAAATTTTCATTCTAGTGTCTTTCGTTTGGGAGAAAAATGCAAAGGTACAATACAGTATTTCCTTGCCGATATCTCTCTTTTGCAAAGAGATAGGCATTGGAAAATTCAGGGCTATAACGTGTAGATGAAGCACTAATAGGAGGCTTTAAAATTTTCATTCTAGTGTCCTTCGTTTGGGAGAAAAATGCAAAGGTACAATACAGCTTTTCCTTGCCGATATCTCTCTTTTGCAAAGAGATAGGCATTGGAAAATTCAGGGCTATAACGTGTAGATGAAGCACTAACAGGAGGCTTTAAAATTTTCATTCTAGTGTCTTTCGTTTGGGAGAAAAATGCAAAGGTACAATACAGCTTTTCCTTGCCGATATCTCTCTTTTGCAAAAAGCAAGGCATTGGAAAATTCAGGGCTATAACGTGTAGATGAAGCACTAACAGTAGGCTTTAACATTTTCATTCTAGTGTCTTTCGTTTGGGAGAAAAATGCAAAGGTACAATACAGCTTTTCCTTGCCGATATCTCTCTTTTGCAAAGAGATAGGCATTGGAAAATTCAGGGCTATAACGTGTAGATGAAGCACTAACAGGAGGCTTTAAAATTTTCATTCTAGTGTCTTTCGTTTGGGAGAAAAATGCAAAAGTACAATGCAGCTTTTCCTTGCCGATATCTCTCTTTTGCAAAGAGATAGGCATTGAAAAATGCAGGGCTATAACGTGTAGATGAAGCACTAACAGGAGGCTTTAAAATTTTCATTCTAGTGTCTTTCGTTTGGGAGAAAAATGCAAAAGTACAATACACTTTTCCTTGCCGATATCTCTCTTTTGCAAAGAGATAGGCATTGGAAAATTCAGGGCTATAACGTGTAGATGAAGCACTAACAGGAGGCTTTAAAATTTTCATTCTAGTGTTTTTCGTTTGGGAGAAAAATGCAAAGGTACAATACAGCTTTTCCTTGCCGATATCTCTCTTTTGCAAAGAGCTAGGCATTGGAAAATTCAGGGCTATAACGTGTAGATGAAGCACTAACAGGAGGCTTTAAAATTTTCATTCTAGTGTCTTTCGTTTGGGAGAAAAATGCAAAAGTACAATGCAGCTTTTCCTTGCCGATATCTCTCTTTTGCAAAGAGATAGGCATTGGAAAATGCAGGGCTAAAACGTGTAGATGAAGCACTAACAGGAGGCTTTAAAATTTTCATTCTAGTGTCTTTCGTTTGGGAGAAAAATGCAAAAGTACAATACACTTTTCCTTGCCGATATCTCTCTTTTGCAAAGAGATAGGCATTGGAAAATTCAGGGCTATAACGTGTAGATGAAGCACTAATAGGAGGCATTAAAATTTTCATTCTAGTGTCCTTCGTTTGGGAGAAAAATGCAAAGGTACAATACAGCTTTTCCTTGCCGATATCTCTCTTTTGCAAAGAGATAGGCATTGGAAAATTCAGGGCTATAACGTGTAGATGAAGCACTAACAGGAGGCTTTAAAATTTTCATTCTAGTGTCTTTCGTTTGGGAGAAAAATGCAAAGGTACAATACAGCTTTTCCTTGCCGATATCTCTCTTTTGCAAAGAGCTAGGCATTGGAAAATTCAGGGCTATAACGTGTAGATGAAGCACTAACAGGAGGCTTTAAAATTTTCATTCTAGTGTCTTTCGTTTGGGAGAAAAATGCAAAAGTACAATGCAGCTTTTCCTTGCCGATATCTCTCTTTTGCAAAGAGATAGGCATTGGAAAATGCAGGGCTATAACGTGTAGATGAAGCACTAACAGGAGGCTTTAAAATTTTCATTCTAGTGTCTTTCGTTTGGGAGAAAAATGCAAAGGTACAATACAGCATTTCCTTGCCGATATCTCTCTTTTGCAAAGAGATAGGCATTGGAAAATTCAGGGCTATTACGTGTAGATGAAGCACTAACAGGAGGCTTTAAAATTTTCATTCTAGTGTCCTTCGTTTGGGAGAAAAATGCAAAGGTACAATACAGCTTTTCCTTGCCGATATCTCTCTTTTGCAAAGAGATAGGCATTGGAAAATGCAGGGCTAAAACGTGTAGATGAAGCACTAACAGGAGGCTTTAAAATTTTCATTCTAGTGTCTTTCGTTTGGGAGAAAAATGCAAAAGTACAATACACTTTTCCTTGCCGATATCTCTCTTTTGCAAAGAGATAGGCATTGGAAAATTCAGGGCTATAACGTGTAGATGAAGCACTAATAGGAGGCATTAAAATTTTCATTCTAGTGTCCTTCGTTTGGGAGAAAAATGCAAAGGTACAATACAGCTTTTCCTTGCCGATATCTCTCTTTTGCAAAGAGATAGGCATTGGAAAATTCAGGGCTATAACGTGTAGATGAAGCACTAACAGGAGGCTTTAAAATTTTCATTCTAGTGTCTTTCGTTTGGGAGAAAAATGCAAAGGTACAATACAGCTTTTCCTTGCCGATATCTCTCTTTTGCAAAGAGCTAGGCATTGGAAAATTCAGGGCTATAACGTGTAGATGAAGCACTAACAGGAGGCTTTAAAATTTTCATTCTAGTGTCTTTCGTTTGGGAGAAAAATGCAAAAGTACAATGCAGCTTTTCCTTGCCGATATCTCTCTTTTGCAAAGAGATAGGCATTGGAAAATGCAGGGCTATAACGTGTAGATGAAGCACTAACAGGAGGCTTTAAAATTTTCATTCTAGTGTCTTTCGTTTGGGAGAAAAATGCAAAGGTACAATACAGCATTTCCTTGCCGATATCTCTCTTTTGCAAAGAGATAGGCATTGGAAAATTCAGGGCTATTACGTGTAGATGAAGCACTAACAGGAGGCTTTAAAATTTTCATTCTAGTGTCCTTCGTTTGGGAGAAAAATGCAAAGGTACAATACAGCTTTTCCTTGCCGATATCTCTCTTTTGCAAAGAGATAGGCATTGGAAAATTCAGGGCTATAACGTGTAGATGAAGCACTAACAGGAGGCTTTAAAATTTTCATTCTAGTGTCTTTCGTTTGGGAGAAAAATGCAAAGGTACAATACAGCTTTTCCTTGCCGATATCTCTCTTTTGCAAAGAGCTAGGCATTGGAAAATTCAGGGCTATAACGTGTAGATGAAGCACTAACAGTAGGCTTTAAAATTTTCATTCTAGTGTCTTTCGTTTGGGAGAAAAATGCAAAGGTACAATACAGCTTTTCCTTGCCGATATCTCTCTTTTGCAAAGAGATAGGCATTGGAAAATTCAGGGCTATAACGTGTAGATGAAGCACTAACAGGAGGCTTTAAAATTTTCATTCTAGTGTCTTTCGTTTGGGAGAAAAATGCAAAGGTACAATACAGTATTTCCTTGCCGATATCTCTCTTTTGCAAAGAGATAGGCATTGGAAAATTCAGGGCTATAACGTGTAGATGAAGCACTAATAGGAGGCTTTAAAATTTTCATTCTAGTGTCCTTCGTTTGGGAGAAAAATGCAAAGGTACAATACAGCTTTTCCTTGCCGATATCTCTCTTTTGCAAAGAGATAGGCATTGGAAAATTCAGGGCTATAACGTGTAGATGATGCACTAACAGGAGGCTTTAAAATTTTCATTCTAGTGTCTTTCGTTTGGGAGAAAAATGCAAAGGTACAATACAGCTTTTCCTTGCCGATATCTCTCTTTTGCAAAGAGCTAGGCATTGGAAAATTCAGGGCTATAACGTGTAGATGAAGCACTAACAGTAGGCTTTAACATTTTCATTCTAGTGTCTTTCGTTTGGGAGAAAAATGCAAAGGTACAATACAGCTTTTCCTTGCCGATATCTCTCTTTTGCAAAGAGATAGGCATTGGAAAATTCAGGGCTATAACGTGTAGATGAAGCACTAATAGGAGGCTTTAAAATTTTAATTCTAGTGTCCTTCGTTTGGGAGAAAAATGCAAAGGTACAATACAGCTTTTCCTTGCCGATATCTCTCTTTTGCAAAGAGATAGGCATTGGAAAATTCAGGGCTATAACGTCTAGATGAAGCACTAACAGGAGGCTTTAAAATTTTCATTCTAGTGTCTTTCGTATGGGAGAAAAATGCAAAGGTACAATACAGCTTTTCCTTGCCGATATCTCTCTTTTGCAAAGAGCTAGGCATTGGAAAATTCAGGGCTATAACGTGTAGATGAAGCACTAACTGTAGGCTTTAAAATTTTCATTCTAGTGTCTTTCGTTTGGGAGAAAAATGCAAAGGTACAATACAGTTTTTCCTTGCCGATATCTCTCTTTTGCAAAGAGATAGGCATTGGAAAATTCAGGGCTATAACGTGTAGATGAAGCACTAATAGGAGGCTTTAAAATTTTCATTCTAGTGTCCTTCGTTTGGGAGAAAAATGCAAAGGTACAATACAGCTTTTCCTTGCCGATATCTCTCTTTTGCAAAGAGCTAGGCATTGGAAAATTCAGGGCTATAACGTGTAGATGAAGCACTAACAGGAGGCTTTAAAATTTTCATTCTAGTGTCTTTCGTTTGGGAGAAAAATGCAAAGGTACAATACAGCTTTTCCTTGCCGATATCTCTCTTTTGCAAAGAGCTAGGCATTGGAAAATTCAGGGCTATAACGTGTAGATGAAGCACTAACAGTAGGCTTTAACATTTTCATTCTAGTGTCTTTCGTTTGGGAGAAAAATGCAAAGGTACAATACAGCTTTTCCTTGCCGATATCTCTCTTTTGCAAAGAGATAGGCATTGGAAAATGCAGGACTATAACGTGTAGATGAAGCACTAACAGGAGGCTTTAAAATTTTCATTCTAGTGTCTTTCGTTTGGGAGAAAAATGCAAAAGTACAATACACTTTTCCTTGCTGATATCTCTCTTTTGCAAAGAGATAGGCATTGGAAAATTCAGGGCTATAACGTGTAGATGAAGCACTAATAGGAGGCTTTAAAATTTTAATTCTAGTGTCCTTCGTTTGGGAGAAAAATGCAAAGGTACAATACAGCTTTTCCTTGCCGATATCTCTCTTTTGCAAAGAGATAGGCATTGGAAAATTCAGGGCTATAACGTGTAGATGAAGCACTAACAGGAGGCTTTAAAATTTTCATTCTAGTGTCTTTCGTTTGGGAGAAAAATGCAAAGGTACAATACAGCTTTTCCTTGCCGATATCTCTCTTTTGCAAAGAGCTAGGCATTGGAAAATTCAGGGCTATAACGTGTAGATGAAGCACTAACTGTAGGCTTTAAAATTTTCATTCTAGTGTCTTTCGTTTGGGAGAAAAATGCAAAGGTACAATACAGTTTTTCCTTGCCGATATCTCTCTTTTGCAAAGAGATAGGCATTGGAAAATTCAGGGCTATAACGTGTAGATGAAGCACTAACAGGAGGCTTTAAAATTTTCATTCTAGTGTCTTTCGTTTGGGAGAAAAATGCAAAGGTACAATACAGCTTTTCCTTGCCGATATCTCTCTTTTGCAAAGAGATAGGCATTGGAAATTTCAGGGCTATAACGTGTAGATGAAGCACTAACAGGAGGCTTTAAAATTTTCATTCTAGTGTCTTTCGTTTGGGAGAAAAATGCAAAAGTACAATGCAGCTTTTCCTTGCCGATATCTCTCTTTTGCAAAGAGATAGGCATTGGAAAATGCAGGGCTATAACGTGTAGATGAAGCACTAACAGGAGGCTTTAAAATTTTCATTCTAGTGTCTTTCGTTTGGGAGAAAAATGCAAAAGTACAATACACTTTTCCTTGCCGATATCTCTCTTTTGCAAAGAGATAGGCATTGGAAAATTCTGGGCTATAACGTGTAGATGAAGCACTAATAGGAGGCTTTAAAATTTTCATTCTAGTGTCCTTCGTTTGGGAGAAAAATGCAAAGGTACAATACAGCTTTTCCTTGCCGATATCTCTCTTTTGCAAAGAGATAGGCATTGGAAAATTCAGGGCTATAACGTGTAGATGAAGCACTAACAGGAGGCTTTAAAATTTTCATTCTAGTGTCCTTCGTTTGGGAGAAAAATGCAAAGGTACAATACAGCTTTTCCTTGCCGATATCTCTCTTTTGCAAAGAGCTAGGCATTGGAAAATTCAGGGCTATAACGTGTAGATGAAGCACTAACAGGAGGCTTTAAAATTTTCATTCTAGTGTCTTTCGTTTGGGAGAAAAATGCAAAGGTACAATACAGCATTTCCTTGCCGATATCTCTCTTTTGCAAAGAAATAGGCATTGGAAAATTCAGGGCTATAACGTGTAGATGAAGCACTAACAGGAGGCTTTAAAATTTTCATTCTAGTGTCTTTCGTTTGGGAGAAAAATGCAAAAGTACAATGCAGCTTTTCCTTGCCGATATCTCTCTTTTGCAAAGAGATAGGCATTGGAAAATGCAGGGCTATAACGTGTAGATGAAGCACTAACAGGAGGCTTTAAAATTTTCATTCTAGTGTCTTTCGTTTGGGAGAAAAATGCAAAAGTACAATGCAGCTTTTCCTTGCCGATATCTCTCTTTTGCAAAGAGATAGGCATTGGAAAATTCAGGGCTATAACGTGTAGATGAAGCACTAACAGGAGGCTTTAAAATTTTCATTCTAGTGTCCTTCGTTTGGGAGAAAAATGCAAAGGTACAATACAGCTTTTCCTTGCCGATATCTCTCTTTTGCAAAGAGCTAGGCATTGGAAAATTCAGGGCTATAACGTGTAGATGAAGCACTAACAGGAGGCTTTAAAATTTTCATTCTAGTGTCTTTCGTTTGGGAGAAAAATGCAAAGGTACAATACAGCATTTCCTTGCCGATATCTCTCTTTTGCAAAGAAATAGGCATTGGAAAATTCAGGGCTATAACGTGTAGATGAAGCACTAACAGGAGGCTTTAAAATTTTCATTCTAGTGTCTTTCGTTTGGGAGAAAAATGCAAAAGTACAATGCAGCTTTTCCTTGCCGATATCTCTCTTTTGCAAAGAGATAGGCATTGGAAAATGCAGGGCTATAACGTGTAGATGAAGCACTAACAGGAGGCTTTAAAAGTTTCATTCTAGTGTCTTTCGTTTGGGAGAAAAATGCAAAATTACAATGCAGCTTTTCCTTGCCGATATCTATCTTTTGCAAAGAGATAGGCATTGGAAAATTCAGGGCTATAACGTGTAGATGAAGCACTAACAGGAGGCTTTAAAATTTTCATTCTAGTGTCTTTCGTTTGGGAGAAAAATGCAAAGGTACAATACAGCTTTTCCTTGCCGATATCTCTCTTTTGCAAAGAGATAGGTATTGGAAAATTCAGGGCTATAACGTGTAGATGAAGCACTAACAGGAGGCTTTAAAATTTTCATTCTAGTGTCTTTCGTTTGGGAGAAAAATGCAAAGGTACAATACAGCTTTTCCTTGCCGATATCTCTCTTTTGCAAAGAGCTAGGCATTGGAAAATTCAGGGCTATAACGTGTAGATGAAGCACTAACAGTAGGCTTTAAAATTTTCATTCTAGTGTCTTTCGTTTGGGAGAAAAATGCAAAGGTACAATACAGCTTTTCCTTGCCGATATCTCTCTTTTGCAAAGAGATAGGCATTGGAAAATTCAGGGCTATAACGTGTAGATGAAGCACTAACAGGAGGCTTTAAAATTTTCATTCTAGTGTCTTTCGTTTGGGAGAAAAATGCAAAGGTACAATACAGTATTTCCTTGCCGATATCTCTCTTTTGCAAAGAGATAGGCATTGGAAAATTCAGGGCTATAACGTGTAGATGAAGCACTAATAGGAGGCTTTAAAATTTTCATTCTAGTGTCCTTCGTTTGGGAGAAAAATGCATAGGTACAATACAGCTTTTCCTTGCCGATATCTCTCTTTTGCAAAGAGATAGGCATTGGAAAATTCAGGACTATAACGTGTAGATGAAGCACTAACAGGAGGCTTTAAAATTTTCATTCTAGTGTCTTTCGTTTGGGAGAAAAATGCAAAGGTACAATACAGCTTTTCCTTGCCGATATCTCTCTTTTGCAAAGAGCTAGGCATTGGAAAATTCAGGGCTATAACGTGTAGATGAAGCACTAACAGTAGGCTTTAACATTTTCATTCTAGTGTCTTTCGTTTGGGAGAAAAATGCAAAGGTACAATACAGCTTTTCCTTGCCGATATCTCTCTTTTGCAAAGAGCTAGGCATTGGAAAATTCAGGGCTATAACGTGTAGATGAAGCACTAACAGGAGGCTTTAAAATTTTCATTCTAGTGTCTTTCGTTTGGGAGAAAAATGCAAAGGTACAATACAGCATTTCCTTGCCGATATCGCTCTTTTGCAAAGAGATAGGCATTGGAAAATTCAGGGCTATTACGTGTAGATGAAGCACTAACAGGAGGCTTTAAAATTTTCATTCTAGTGTCTTTCGTTTGGGAGAAAAATGCAAAAGTACAATGCAGCTTTTCCTTGCCGATATCTCTCTTTTGCAAAGAGATAGGCATTGGAAAATGCAGGGCTATAACGTGTAGATGAAGCACTAACAGGAGGCTTTAAAATTTTCATTCTAGTGTCTTTCGTTTGGGAGAAAAATGCAAAGGTACAATACAGCTTTTCCTTGCCGATATCTCTCTTTTGCAAAGAGCTAGGCATTGGAAAATTCAGGGCTATAACGTGTAGATGAAGCACTAACAGTAGGCTTTAACATTTTCATTCTAGTGTCTTTCGTTTGGGAGAAAAATGCAAAGGTACAATACAGCTTTTCCTTGCCGATATCTCTCTTTTGCAAAGAGCTAGGCATTGGAAAATTCAGGGCTATAACGTGTAGATGAAGCACTAACAGGAGGCTTTAAAATTTTCATTCTAGTGTCTTTCGTTTGGGAGAAAAATGCAAAGGTACAATACAGCATTTCCTTGCCGATATCTCTCTTTTGCAAAGAGATAGGCATTGGAAAATTCAGGGCTATTACGTTAGATGAAGCACTAACAGGAGGCTTTAAAATTTTCATTCTAGTGTCTTTCGTTTGGGAGAAAAATGCAAAAGTACAATGCAGCTTTTCCTTGCCGATATCTCTCTTTTGCAAAGAGATAGGCATTGGAAAATGCAGGGCTATAACGTGTAGATGAAGCACTAACAGGAGGCTTTAAAATTTTCATTCTAGTGTCTTTCGTTTGGGAGAAAAATGCAAAGGTACAATACAGCATTTCCTTGCCGATATCTCTCTTTTGCAAAGAGATAGGCATTGGAAAATTCAGGGCTATAACGTGTAGATGAAGCACTAACAGGAGGCTTTAAAATTTTCATTCTAGTGTCTTTCGTTTGGGAGAAAAATGCAAAGGTACAATACAGTTTTTCCTTGCCGATATCTCTCTTTTGCAAAGAGCTAGGCATTGGAAAATTCAGGGCTATAACGTGTAGATGAAGCACTAACAGGAGGCTTTAAAATTTTCATTCTAGTGTCTTTCGTTTGGGAGAAAAATGCAAAGGTACAATACAGCATTTCCTTGCCGATATCTCTCTTTTGCAAAGAGATAGGCATTGGAAAATTCAGGGCTATTACGTGTAGATGAAGCACTAACAGGAGGCTTTAAAATTTTCATTCTAGTGTCTTTCGTTTGGGAGAAAAATGCAAAAGTACAATGCAGCTTTTCCTTGCCGATATCTCTCTTTTGCAAAGAGATAGGCATTGGAAAATGCAGGGCTATAACGTGTAGATGAAGCACTAACAGGAGGCTTTAAAATTTTCATTCTAGTGTCTTTCGTTTGGGAGAAAAATGCAAAGGTACAATACAGCTTTTCCTTGCCGATATCTCTCTTTTGCAAAGAGCTAGGCATTGGAAAATTCAGGGCTATAACGTGTAGATGAAGCACTAACAGTAGGCTTTAACATTTTCATTCTAGTGTCTTTCGTTTGGGAGAAAAATGCAAAGGTACAATACAGCTTTTCCTTGCCGATATCTCTCTTTTGCAAAGAGCTAGGCTTTGGAAAATTCAGGGCTATAACGTGTAGATGAAGCACTAACAGGAGGCTTTAAAATTTTCATTCTAGTGTCTTTCGTTTGGGAGAAAAATGCAAAGGTACAATACAGCATTTCCTTGCCGATATCTCTCTTTTGCAAAGAGATAGGCATTGGAAAATTCAGGGCTATTACGTTAGATGAAGCACTAACAGGAGGCTTTAAAATTTTCATTCTAGTGTCTTTCGTTTGGGAGAAAAATGCAAAAGTACAATGCAGCTTTTCCTTGCCGATATCTCTCTTTTGCAAAGAGATAGGCATTGGAAAATGCAGGGCTATAACGTGTAGATGAAGCACTAACAGGAGGCTTTAAAATTTTCATTCTAGTGTCTTTCGTTTGGGAGAAAAATGCAAAGGTACAATACAGCATTTCCTTGCCGATATCTCTCTTTTGCAAAGAGATAGGCATTGGAAAATTCAGGGCTATAACGTGTAGATGAAGCACTAATAGGAGGCTTTAAAATTTTCATTCTAGTGTCCTTCGTTTGGGAGAAAAATGCAAAGGTACAATACAGCTTTTCCTTGCCGATATCTCTCTTTTGCAAAGAGATAGGCATTGGAAAATTCAGGACTATAACGTGTAGATGAAGCACTAACAGGAGGCTTTAAAATTTTCATTCTAGTGTCTTTCATTTGGGAGAAAAATGCAAAGGTACAATACAGCTTTTCCTTGCCGATATCTCTCTTTTGCAAAGAGCTAGGCATTGGAAAATTCAGGGCTATAACGTGTAGATGAAGCACTAACAGTAGGCTTTAACATTTTCATTCTAGTGTCTTTCGTTTGGGAGAAAAATGCAAAGGTACAATACAGCTTTTCCTTGCCGATATCTCTCTTTTGCAAAGAGATAGGCATTGGAAAATTCAGGGCTATAACGTGTAGATGAAGCACTAACAGGAGGCTTTAAAATTTTCATTCTAGTGTCTTTCGTTTGGGAGAAAAATGCAAAAGTACAATGCAGCTTTTCCTTGCCGATATCTCTCTTTTGCAAAGAGATAGGCATTGGAAAATGCAGGGCTATAACGTGTAGATGAAGCACTAACAGGAGGCTTAAAAATTTTCATTCTAGTGTCTTTCGTTTGGGAGAAAAATGCAAAAGTACAATACACTTTTCCTTGCCGATATCTCTCTTTTGCAAAGAGATAGGCATTGGAAAATGCAGGGCTATAACGTGTAGATGAAGCACTAACAGGAGGCTTTAAAATTTTCATTCTAGTGTCTTTCGTTTGGGAGAAAAATGCAAAGGTACAATACAGCTTTTCCTTGCCGATATCTCTCTTTTGCAAAGAGACAGGCATTGGAAAATTCAGGGCTATAACGTGTAGATGAAGCACTAACAGGAGGCTTTAAAATTTTCATTCTAGTGTCTTTCGTTTGGGAGAAAAATGCAAAGGTACAATACAGTATTTCCTTGCCGATATCTCTCTTTTGCAAAGAGATAGGCATTGGAAAATTCAGGGCTATAACGTGTAGATGAAGCACTAATAGGAGGCTTTAAAATTTTCATTCTAGTGTCTTTCGTTTGGGAGAAAAATGCAAAAGTACAATGCAGCTTTTCCTTGCCGATATCTCTCTTTTGCAAAGAGATAGGCATTGGAAAATGCAGGGCTATAACGTGTAGATGAAGCACTAACAGGAGGCTTAAAAATTTTCATTCTAGTGTCTTTCGTTTGGGAGAAAAATGCAAAAGTACAATGCAGCTTTTCCTTGCCGATATCTCTCTTTTGCAAAGAGATAGGCATTGGAAAATGCAGGGCTATAACGTGTAGATGAAGCACTAACAGTAGGCTTTAAAATTTTCATTCTAGTGTCTTTCGTTTGGGAGAAAAATGCAAAGGTACAATACAGCTTTTCCTTGCCGATATCTCTCTTTTGCAAAGAGACAGGCATTGGAAAATTCAGGGCTATAACGTGTAGATGAAGCACTAACAGGAGGCTTTAAAATTTTCATTCTAGTGTCTTTCGTTTGGGAGAAAAATGCAAAGGTACAATACAGTATTTCCTTGCCGATATCTCTCTTTTGCAAAGAGATAGGCATTGGAAAATTCAGGGCTATAACGTGTAGATGAAGCACTAATAGGAGGCTTTAAAATTTTCATTCTAGTGTCCTTCGTTTGGGAGAAAAATGCAAAGGTACAATACAGCTTTTCCTTGCCGATATCTCTCTTTTGCAAAGAGATAGGCATTGGAAAATGCAGGGCTATAACGTGTAGATGAAGCACTAACAGGAGGCTTTAAAATTTTCATTCTAGTGTCTTTCGTTTGGGAGAAAAATGCAAAGGTACAATACAGCATTTCCTTGCCGATATCTCTCTTTTGCAAAGAGATAGGCATTGGAAAATTCAGGGCTATTACGTGTAGATGAAGCACTAACAGGAGGCTTTAAAATTTTCATTCTAGTGTCTTTCGTTTGGGAGAAAAATGCAAAAGTACAATGCAGCTTTTCCTTGCTGATATCTCTCTTTTGCAAAGAGATAGGCATTGGAAAATGCAGGGCTATAACGTGTAGATGAAGCACTAACAGGAGGCTTTAAAATTTTCATTCTAGTGTCTTTCGTTTGGGAGAAAAATGCAAAAGTACAATGCAGCTTTTCCTTGCCGATATCTCTCTTTTGCAAAGAGATAGGCATTGGAAAATTCAGGGCTATAACGTGTAGATGAAGCACTAACAGGAGGCTTTAAAATTTTCATTCTAGTGTCTTTCGTTTGGGAGAAAAATGCAAAGGTACAATACAGCTTTTCCTTGCCGATATCTCTCTTTTGCAAAGAGATAGGCATTGGAAACTTCAGGGATATAACGTGTAGATGAAGCACTAACAGGAGGCTTTAAAATTTTCATTCTAGTGTCTTTCGTTTGGGAGAAATATGCAAAAGTACAATGCAGCTTTTCCTTGCCGATATCTCTCTTTTGCAAAGAGATAGGCATTGGAAAATGCAGGGCTATAACGTGTAGATGAAGCACTAACAGGAGGCTTTAAAATTTTCATTCTAGTGTCTTTCGTTTGGGAGAAAAATGCAAAAGCATTTCCTTGCCGATATCTCTCTTTTGCAAAGAGATAGGCATTGGAAAATTCAGGGCTATTACGTGTAGATGAAGCACTAACAGGAGGCTTTAAAATTTTCATTCTAGTGTCCTTCGTTTGGGAGAAAAATGCAAAGGTACAATACAGCTTTTCCTTGCCGATATCTCTCTTTTGCAAAGAGCTAGGCATTGGAAAATTCAGGGCTATAACGTGTAGATGAAGCACTAACAGTAGGCTTTAAAATTTTCATTCTAGTGTCTTTCGTTTGGGAGAAAAATGCAAAGGTACAATACAGCTTTTCCTTGCCGATATCTCTCTTTTGCAAAGAGACAGGCATTGGAAAATTCAGGGCTATAACGTGTAGATGAAGCACTAACAGGAGGCTTTAAAATTTTCATTCTAGTGTCTTTCGTTTGGGAGAAAAATGCAAAGGTACAATACAGTATTTCCTTGCCGATATCTCTCTTTTGCAAAGAGATAGGCATTGGAAAATTCAGGGCTATAACGTGTAGATGAAGCACTAATAGGAGGCTTTAAAATTTTCATTCTAGTGTCCTTCGTTTGGGAGAAAAATGCAAAGGTACAATACAGCTTTTCCTTGCCGATATCTCTCTTTTGCAAAGAGATAGGCATTGGAAAATTCAGGACTATAACGTGTAGATGAAGCACTAACAGGAGGCTTTAAAATGTTCATTCTAGTGTCTTTCATTTGGGAGAAAAATGCAAAGGTACAATACAGCTTTTCCTTGCCGATATCTCTCTTTTGCAAAGAGCTAGGCATTGGAAAATGCAGGGCTATAACGTGTAGATGAAGCACTAACAGTAGGCTTTAACATTTTCATTCTAGTGTCTTTCGTTTGGGAGAAAAATGCAAAGGTACAATACAGCTTTTCCTTGCCGATATCTCTCTTTTGCAAAGAGATAGGCATTGGAAAATTCAGGGCTATAACGTGTAGATGAAGCACTAACAGGAGGCTTTAAAATTTTCATTCTAGTGTCTTTCGTTTGGGAGAAAAATGCAAAAGTACAATGCAGCTTTTCCTTGCCGATATCTCTCTTTTGCAAAGAGATAGGCATTGGAAAATGCAGGGCTATAACGTGTAGATGAAGCACTAACAGGAGGCTTAAAAATTTTCATTCTAGTGTCTTTCGTTTGGGAGAAAAATGCAAAAGTACAATACACTTTTCCTTGCCGATATCTCTCTTTTGCAAAGAGATAGGCATTGGAAAATGCAGGGCTATAACGTGTAGATGAAGCACTAACAGTAGGCTTTAAAATTTTCATTCTAGTGTCTTTCGTTTGGGAGAAAAATGCAAAGGTACAATACAGCTTTTCCTTGCCGATATCTCTCTTTTGCAAAGAGACAGGCATTGGAAAATTCAGGGCTATAACGTGTAGATGAAGCACTAACAGGAGGCTTTAAAATTTTCATTCTAGTGTCTTTCGTTTGGGAGAAAAATGCAAAGGTACAATACAGTATTTCCTTGCCGATATCTCTCTTTTGCAAAGAGATAGGCATTGGAAAATTCAGGGCTATAACGTGTAGATGAAGCACTAATAGGAGGCTTTAAAATTTTCATTCTAGTGTCCTTCGTTTGGGAGAAAAATGCAAAGGTACAATACAGCTTTTCCTTGCCGATATCTCTCTTTTGCAAAGAGATAGGCATTGGAAAATTCAGGACTATAACGTGTAGATGAAGCACTAACAGGAGGCTTTAAAATTTTCATTCTAGTGTCTTTCATTTGGGAGAAAAATGCAAAGGTACAATACAGCTTTTCCTTGCCGATATCTCTCTTTTGCAAAGAGCTAGGCATTGGAAAATTCAGGGCTATAACGTGTAGATGAAGCACTAACAGTAGGCTTTAACATTTTCATTCTAGTGTCTTTCGTTTGGGAGAAAAATGCAAAGGTACAATACAGCTTTTCCTTGCCGATATCTCTCTTTTGCAAAGAGATAGGCATTGGAAAATTCAGGGCTATAACGTGTAGATGAAGCACTAACAGGAGGCTTTAAAATTTTCATTCTAGTGTCTTTCGTTTGGGAGAAAAATGCAAAAGTACAATGCAGCTTTTCCTTGCCGATATCTCTCTTTTGCAAAGAGATAGGCATTGGAAAATGCAGGGCTATAACGTGTAGATGAAGCACTAACAGGAGGCTTTAAAATTCTCATTCTAGTGTCTTTCGTTTGGGAGAAAAATGCAAAAGTACAATACACTTTTCCTTGCTGATATCTCTCTTTTGCAAAGAGATAGGCATTGGAACATTCAGGGCTATAACGTGTAGATGAAGCACTAATAGGAGGCTTTAAAATTTTCATTCTAGTGTCCTTCGTTTGGGAGAAAAATGCAAAGGTACAATACAGCTTTTCCTTGCCGATATCTCTCTTTTGCAAAGAGATAGGCATTGGAAAATTCAGGGCTATAACGTGTAGATGAAGCACTAACAGGAGGCTTTAAAATTTTCATTCTAGTGTCTTTCGTTTGGGAGAAAAATGCAAAGGTACAATACAGCTTTTCCTTGCCGATATCTCTCTTTTGCAAAGAGCTAGGCATTGGAAAATTCAGGGCTATAACGTGTAGATGAAGCACTAACAGTAGGCTTTAAAATTTTCATTCTAGTGTCTTTCGTTTGGGAGAAAAATGCAAAGGTACAATACAGTTTTTCCTTGCCGATATCTCTCTTTTGCAAAGAGATAGGCATTGGAAAATTCAGGGCTATAACGTGTAGATGAAGCACTAATAGGAGGCTTTAAAATTTTCATTCTAGTGTCCTTCGTTTGGGAGAAAAATGCAAAGGTACAATACAGCTTTTCCTTGCCGATATCTCTCTTTTGCAAAGAGATAGGCATTGGAAAATTCAGGACTATAACGTGTAGATGAAGCACTAACAGGAGGCTTTAAAATTTTCATTCTAGTGTCTTTCATTTGGGAGAAAAATGCAAAGGTACAATACAGCTTTTCCTTGCCGATATCTCTCTTTTGCAAAGAGCTAGGCATTGGAAAATTCAGGGCTATAACGTGTAGATGAAGCACTAACAGTAGGCTTTAACATTTTCATTCTAGTGTCTTTCGTTTGGGAGAAAAATGCAAAGGTACAATACAGCTTTTCCTTGCCGATATCTCTCTTTTGCAAAGAGATAGGCATTGGAAAATTCAGGGCTATAACGTGTAGATGAAGCACTAACAGGAGGCTTTAAAATTTTCATTCTAGTGTCTTTCGTTTGGGAGAAAAATGCAAAAGTACAATGCAGCTTTTCCTTGCCGATATCTCTCTTTTGCAAAGAGATAGGCATTGGAAAATGCAGGGCTATAACGTGTAGATGAAGCACTAACAGGAGGCTTTAAAATTCTCATTCTAGTGTCTTTCGTTTGGGAGAAAAATGCAAAAGTACAATACACTTTTCCTTGCTGATATCTCTCTTTTGCAAAGAGATAGGCATTGGAACATTCAGGGCTATAACGTGTAGATGAAGCACTAATAGGAGGCTTTAAAATTTTCATTCTAGTGTCCTTCGTTTGGGAGAAAAATGCAAAGGTACAATACAGCTTTTCCTTGCCGATATCTCTCTTTTGCAAAGAGATAGGCATTGGAAAATTCAGGGCTATAACGTGTAGATGAAGCACTAACAGGAGGCTTTAAAATTTTCATTCTAGTGTCTTTCGTTTGGGAGAAAAATGCAAAGGTACAATACAGCTTTTCCTTGCCGATATCTCTCTTTTGCAAAGAGCTAGGCATTGGAAAATTCAGGGCTATAACGTGTAGATGAAGCACTAACAGTAGGCTTTAAAATTTTCATTCTAGTGTCTTTCGTTTGGGAGAAAAATGCAAAGGTACAATACAGTTTTTCCTTGCCGATATCTCTCTTTTGCAAAGAGATAGGCATTGGAAAATTCAGGGCTATAACGTGTAGATGAAGCACTAATAGGAGGCTTTAAAATTTTCATTCTAGTGTCCTTCGTTTGGGAGAAAAATGCAAAGGTACAATACAGCTTTTCCTTGCCGATATCTCTCTTTTGCAAAGAGCTAGGCATTGGAAAATTCAGGGCTATAACGTGTAGATGAAGCACTAACAGGAGGCTTTAAAATTTTCATTCTAGTGTCTTTCGTTTGGGAGAAAAATGCAAAGGTACAATACAGCTTTTCCTTGCCGATATCTCTCTTTTGCAAAGAGCTAGGCATTGGAAAATTCAGGGCTATAACGTGTAGATGAAGCACTAACAGTAGGCTTTAACATTTTCATTCTAGTGTCTTTCGTTTGGGAGAAAAATGCAAAGGTACAATACAGCTTTTCCTTGCCGATATCTCTCTTTTGCAAAGAGCTAGGCATTGGAAAATTCAGGGCTATAACGTGTAGATGAAGCACTGACAGGAGGCTTTAAAATTTTCATTCTAGTGTCTTTCGTTTGGGAGAAAAATGCAAAGGTACAATACAGCATTTCCTTGCCGATATCTCTCTTTTGCAAAGAGATAGGCATTGGAAAATTCAGGGCTATTACGTGTAGATGAAGCACTAACAGGAGGCTTTAAAATTTTCATTCTAGTGTCTTTCGTTTGGGAGAAAAATGCAAAAGTACAATGCAGCTTTTCCTTGCCGATATCTCTCTTTTGCAAAGAGATAGGCATTGGAAAATGCAGGGCTATAACGTGTAGATGAAGCACTAACAGGAGGCTTTAAAATTTTCATTCTAGTGTCTTTCGTTTGGGAGAAAAATGCAAAGGTACAATACAGCTTTTCCTTGCCGATATCTCTCTTTTGCAAAGAGCTAGGCATTGGAAAATTCAGGGCTATAACGTGTAGATGAAGCACTAACAGTAGGCTTTAACATTTTCATTCTAGTGTCTTTCGTTTGGGAGAAAAATGCAAAGGTACAATACAGCTTTTCCTTGCCGATATCTCTCTTTTGCAAAGAGCTAGGCATTGGAAAATTCAGGGCTATAACGTGTAGATGAAGCACTGACAGGAGGCTTTAAAATTTTCATTCTAGTGTCTTTCGTTTGGGAGAAAAATGCAAAGGTACAATACAGCATTTCCTTGCCGATATCTCTCTTTTGCAAAGAGATAGGCATTGGAAAATTCAGGGCTATTACGTGTAGATGAAGCACTAACAGGAGGCTTTAAAATTTTCATTCTAGTGTCTTTCGTTTGGGAGAAAAATGCAAAAGTACAATGCAGCTTTTCCTTGCCGATATCTCTCTTTTGCAAAGAGATAGGCATTGGAAAATGCAGGGCTATAACGTGTAGATGAAGCACTAACAGGAGGCTTTAAAATTTTCATTCTAGTGTCTTTCGTTTGGGAGAAAAATGCAAAGGTACAATACAGCTTTTCCTTGCCGATATCTCTCTTTTGCAAAGAGCTAGGCATTGGAAAATTCAGGGCTATAACGTGTAGATGAAGCACTAACAGTAGGCTTTAACATTTTCATTCTAGTGTCTTTCGTTTGGGAGAAAAATGCAAAGGTACAATACAGCTTTTCCTTGCCGATATCTCTCTTTTGCAAAGAGCTAGGCATTGGAAAATTCAGGGCTATAACGTGTAGATGAAGCACTAACAGGAGGCTTTAAAATTTTCATTCTAGTGTCTTTCGTTTGGGAGAAAAATGCAAAGGTACAATACAGCATTTCCTTGCCGATATCTCTCTTTTGCAAAGAGATAGGCATTGGAAAATTCAGGGCTATTACGTTAGATGAAGCACTAACAGGAGGCTTTAAAATTTTCATTCTAGTGTCTTTCGTTTTGGAGAAAAATGCAAAAGTACAATGCAGCTTTTCCTTGCCGATATCTCTCTTTTGCAAAGAGATAGGCATTGGAAAATGCAGGGCTATAACGTGTAGATGAAGCACTAACAGGAGGCTTTAAAATTTTCATTCTAGTGTCTTTCGTTTGGGAGAAAAATGCAAAGGTACAATACAGCATTTCCTTGCCGATATCTCTCTTTTGCAAAGAGATAGGCATTGGAAAATTCAGGGCTATTACGTGTAGATGAAGCACTAACAGGAGGCTTTAAAATTTTCATTCTAGTGTCTTTCGTTTGGGAGAAAAATGCAAAAGTACAATGCAGCTTTTCCTTGCCGATATCTCTCTTTTGCAAAGAGATAGGCATTGGAAAATGCAGGGCTATAACGTGTAGATGAAGCACTAACAGGAGGCTTTAAAATTTTCATTCTAGTGTCTTTCGTTTGGGAGAAAAATGCAAAGGTACAATACAGCATTTCCTTGCCGATATCTCTCTTTTGCAAAGAGATAGGCATTGGAAAATTCAGGGCTATAACGTGTAGATGAAGCACTAACAGGAGGCTTTAAAATTGTCATTCTAGTGTCTTTCGTTTGGGAGAAAAATGCAAAGGTACAATACAGTTTTTCCTTGCCGATATCTCTCTTTTGCAAAGAGATAGGCATTGGAAAATTCAGGGCTATAACGTGTAGATGAAGCACTAACAGGAGGCTTTAAAATTTTCATTCTAGTGTCCTTCGTTTGGGAGAAAAATGCAAAGGTACAATACAGCTTTTCCTTGCCAATATCTCTCTTTTGCAAAGAGCTATGCATTGGAAAATTCAGGGCTATACCGTGTAGATGAAGCACTAACAGGAGGCTTTTAAATCTTCATTCTAGTGTCCTTCGTTTGGGAGAAAAATGCAAAGGTACAATACAGCTTTTCCTTGCCGATATCTCTCTTTTGCAAAGAGATAGGCATTGGAAAATTCAGGGCTATAACGTGTAGATGAAGCACTAACAGGAGGCTTTAAAATTTTCATTCTAGTGTCTTTCGTTTGGGAGAAAAATGCAAAAGTACAATACACTTTTCCTTGCCGATATCTCTCTTTTGCAAAGAGATAGGCATTGGAAAATTCAGGGCTATAACGTGTAGATGAAGCACTAATAGGAGGCTTTAAAATTTTCATTCTAGTGTCCTTCGTTTGGGAGAAAAATGCAAAGGTACAATACAGCTTTTCCTTGCCGATATCTCTCTTTTGCAAAGAGATAGGCATTGGAAAATTCAGGGCTATAACGTGTAGATGAAGCACTAACAGGAGGCTTTAAAATTTTCATTCTAGTGTCTTTCGTTTGGGAGAAAAATGCAAAGGTACAATACAGTTTTTCCTTGCCGATATCTCTCTTTTGCAAAGAGCTAGGCATTGGAAAATTCAGGGCTATAACGTGTAGATGAAGCACTAACAGGAGGCTTTAAAATTTTCATTCTAGTGTCTTTCGTTTGGGAGAAAAATGCAAAGGTACAATACAGCTTTTCCTTGCCGATATCTCTCTTTTGCAAAGAGATAGGCATTGGAAAATTCAGGGCTATAACGTGTAGATGAAGCACTAACAGGAGGCTTTAAAATTTTCATTCTAGTGTCTTTCGTTTGGGAGAAAAATGCAAAAGTACAATGCAGCTTTTCCTTGCCGATATCTCTCTTTTGCAAAGAGATAGGCATTGGAAAATGCAGGGCTATAACGTGTAGATGAAGCACTAACAGGAGGCTTTAAAATTGTCATTCTAGTGTCTTTCGTTTGGGAGAAAAATGCAAAAGTACAATGCAGCTTTACCTTGCCGATATCTCTCTTTTGCAAAGAGATAGGCATTGGAAAATGCAGGGCTATAACGTGTAGATGAAGCACTAACAGGAGGCTTTAAAATTTTCATTCTAGTGTCTTTCGTTTGGGAGAAAAATGCAAAGGTACAATACAGCATTTCCTTGCCGATATCTCTCTTTTGCAAAGAGATAGGCATTGGAAAATTCAGGGCTATTACGTGTAGATGAAGCACTAACAGGAGGCTTTAAAATTTTCATTCTAGTGTCTTTCGTTTGGGAGAAAAATGCAAAAGTACAATGCAGCTTTTCCTTGCCGATATCTCTCTTTTGCAAAGAGATAGGCATTGGAAAATGCAGGGCTATAACGTGTAGATGAAGCACTAACAGAAGGCTTTAAAATTTTCATTCTAGTGTCTTTCGTTTGGGAGAAAAATGCAAAGGTACAATACAGCATTTCCTTGCCGATATCTCTCTTTTGCAAAGAGATAGGCATTGGAAAATTCAGGGCTATAACGTGTAGATGAAGCACTAACAGGAGGCTTTAAAATTTTCATTCTAGTGTCTTTCGTTTGGGAGAAAAATGCAAAGGTATAATACAGTTTTTCCTTGCCGATATCTCTCTTTTGCAAAGAGATAGGCATTGGAAAATTCAGGGCTATAACGTGTAGATGAAGCACTAACAGGAGGCTTTAAAATTTTCATTCTAGTGTCCTTCGTTTGGGAGAAAAATGCAAAGGTACAATACAGCTTTTCCTTGCCAATATCTCTCTTTTGCAAAGAGCTAGGCATTGGAAAATTCAGGGCTATACCGTGTAGATGAAGCACTAACAGGAGGCTTTTAAATCTTCATTCTAGTGTCCTTCGTTTGGGAGAAAAATGCAAAAGTACAATGCAGCTTTTCCTTGCCGATATCTCTCTTTTGCAAAGAGATAGGCATTGGAAAATGCAGGGCTATAACGTGTAGATGAAGCACTAACAGGAGGCTTTAAAATTGTCATTCTAGTGTCTTTCGTTTGGGAGAAAAATGCAAAAGTACAATGCAGCTTTACCTTGCCGATATCTCTCTTTTGCAAAGAGATAGGCATTGGAAAATGCAGGGCTATAACGTGTAGATGAAGCACTAACAGGAGGCTTTAAAATTTTCATTCTAGTGTCTTTCGTTTGGGAGAAAAATGCAAAGGTACAATACAGCATTTCCTTGCCGATATCTCTCTTTTGCAAAGAGATAGGCATTGGAAAATTCAGGGCTATTACGTGTAGATGAAGCACTAACAGGAGGCTTTAAAATTTTCATTCTAGTGTCTTTCGTTTGGGAGAAAAATGCAAAAGTACAATGCAGCTTTTCCTTGCCGATATCTCTCTTTTGCAAAGAGATAGGCATTGGAAAATGCAGGGCTATAACGTGTAGATGAAGCACTAACAGAAGGCTTTAAAATTTTCATTCTAGTGTCTTTCGTTTGGGAGAAAAATGCAAAGGTACAATACAGCATTTCCTTGCCGATATCTCTCTTTTGCAAAGAGATAGGCATTGGAAAATTCAGGGCTATAACGTGTAGATGAAGCACTAACAGGAGGCTTTAAAATTTTCATTCTAGTGTCTTTCGTTTGGGAGAAAAATGCAAAGGTATAATACAGTTTTTCCTTGCCGATATCTCTCTTTTGCAAAGAGATAGGCATTGGAAAATTCAGGGCTATAACGTGTAGATGAAGCACTAACAGGAGGCTTTAAAATTTTCATTCTAGTGTCCTTCGTTTGGGAGAAAAATGCAAAGGTACAATACAGCTTTTCCTTGCCAATATCTCTCTTTTGCAAAGAGCTAGGCATTGGAAAATTCAGGGCTATACCGTGTAGATGAAGCACTAACAGGAGGCTTTTAAATCTTCATTCTAGTGTCCTTCGTTTGGGAGAAAAATGCAAAGGTACAATACAGCTTTTCCTTGCCGATATCTCTCTTTTGCAAAGAGATAGGCATTGGAAAATTCAGGGCTATAACGTGTAGATGAAGCACTAACAGGAGGCTTTAAAATTTTCATTCTAGTGTCTTTCGTTTGGGAGAAAAATGCAAAGGTACAATACAGTTTTTCCTTGCCGATATCTCTCTTTTGCAAAGAGATAGGCATTGGAAAATTCAGGGCTATAACGTGTAGATGAAGCACTAATAGGAGGCTTTAAAATTTTCATTCTATTGTCCTTCGTTTGGGAGAAAAATGCAAAGGTACAATACAGCTTTTCCTTGCCGATATCTCTCTTTTGCAAAGAGATAGGCATTGGAAAATTCAGGGCTATAACGTGTAGATGAAGCACTAACAGGAGGCTTTAAAATTTTCATTCTAGTGTCTTTCGTTTGGGAGAAAAATGCAAAGGTACAATACAGCTTTTCCTTGCCGATATCTCTCTTTTGCAAAGAGCTAGGCATTGGAAAATTCAGGGCTATAACGTGTAGATGAAGCACTAACAGTAGGCTTTAACATTTTCATTCTAGTGTCTTTCGTTTGGGAGAAAAATGCAAAGGCACAATACAGCTTTTCCTTGCCGATATCTCTCTTTTGCAAAGAGATAGGCATTGGAAAATTCAGGGCTATAACGTGTAGATGAAGCACTAACAGGAGGCTTTAAAATTTTCATTCTAGTGTCTTTCGTTTGGGAGAAAAATGCAAAAGTACAATGCAGCTTTTCCTTGCCGATATCTCTCTTTTGCAAAGAGATAGGCATTGGAAAATGCAGGGCTATAACGTGTAGATGAAGCACTAACAGGAGGCTTTAAAATTTTCATTCTAGTGTCTTTCGTTTGGGAGAAAAATGCAAAAGTACAATACACTTTTCCTTGCCGATATCTCTCTTTTGCAAAGAGATAGGCATTGGAAAATTCAGGGCTATAACGTGTAGATGAAGCACTAACAGGAGGCTTTAAAATTTTCATTCTATGCCCCAGCCCCTGAAGCATTCAAGCTGATTTCTTGCAGCAGCTGGGCACTGTAACAGCTCCAGAGCTGCTCTGTAAGGCAAGTAAAAGGGTGTGGGCCCTGCAGCACTACCTGTAGTTCGCATTGTGCATTGGAAGGCACAAAGTAAGCAGACAGGAGGAGAAGTCAGGATAGTGCGCAAGGGCATAGAAGGGAGCGGCTCAAGAAAAGAGAAGTGGAAACAGACAGCAAACTAGGCTGGATAGAGACCTGAGACAAAGAGATCTGAATTATACGAGAGCCGACCAGGGGAAACACAAATTATGCAGTCAAGTTTCCCACATTTGGGGAAATCGCAGGAGCAGCACACCCAGAGTGCAATGGGTGAGCCTTGCCCTGGGAGAAGCACCTTCATGATCATAGTATCTCAC
Organism: Pseudophryne corroboree; assembly: GCF_028390025.1. Classification (NCBI taxonomy): domain Eukaryota; kingdom Metazoa; phylum Chordata; class Amphibia; order Anura; family Myobatrachidae; genus Pseudophryne; species Pseudophryne corroboree. The sequence goes on from NW_026970177.1 coordinate 359,283, forward strand.
CTGGCAGGTAAGTAGGAGTTGGGCTAGAGCTGGGGAGGGTCGCTGCTCGGGTACCCCCCTGTAAAGTGAAGGAGATCCAACTGAGGCAGCACAAGGGAACTCTCGAAAGAAGAACAAGGCAATAGGAAAATCTGAGACAAAGAAATCTGACTTTTACCAGAGCTGACCAGAGGAAAGCACAAACACAGTCCCCCACTACCACAAATAATGCAGTTGAGTTTCCCACATTTGGGGAAATCACAGGGGTCAGCATACCCAAAATGCAATGAATGAACCTCACCCTGGGAGAACAATCTTCATGACCATGGTATCTCCTATGCAAAATAAGTATGATTTGGAATAGGGCTGGGGAGGGCCGCTGCTCATGCACATCTCTGTCAAGTAAAGGAGATTCAACTGAGGCAGCACAAGGGAACTCTCATCTGGGGACAACAACTGCAGGGAGAACACATATTTTCAGATGAACATGGGAGGGCAGAAGGCTGCCTAATACTGAAGCACCCCCAAACAACAAACCAAATGCAACAACTAGTGCAAGCATTCCTGGGGGAAGTTCTGCAGAAGACGGATTTGCATACGGTGATGTCATCCAAGCAGTGGGTCAAAGTTGGCTTCAACCCTCATCTGCATATGAAAAGAGAAAAGGGGCGTGCAGGGCATGGCGGCCTTTTGCGGTGCTTGGATGACCCCTAGTTCGCATTAAACACCTCCACCCTCCTTTGGTGTGGGGCTCATGTTGGCCATGCCCCATCCCCTGAAGCATTCAAGCAGATTTCTTGCAGCAGCTGGGCACTGTAACAGCTCCAGAGCTGCTCTGTAAGGCAAGTAAAAGGGTGTGGGCCCTGCAGCACTACCTGTAGTTTGCATTGTGCATTGGAAGGCACAAAGTAAGCAGACGGGAGGAGAAGTCAGGATAGTGCACAAGGGTATAGAAGGGAGCGGCTGAAGAAAAGAGAAGTGGAAACAGACAGCAAACTAGGCTGGAGAGAGACCTGAGACAAAGAGATCTGAATTATACGAGAGCCGACCAGGGGAAACACAAATTATGCAGTCAAGTTTCCCACATTTGGGGAAATCGCAGGGGCAGCACACCGAGAGTGCAATGGGTGAGCCTTGCCCTGGGAGAAGCACCTTCATGATCATAGTATCTCACCTGGCAGGTAAGTAGGAGTTGGGCTAGAGCTGGGGAGGGTCTCTGCTCGGGCACCCCCCTGTCAAGTGAAGGAGATCCAACTGAGGCAGCACAAGGGAACTCTCAAAAGAAGAACAAGGCTCTGAAACAAAGAAATCTGACTTTTACCAGAGCTGACCAGAGGAAAACACAAACACAGTCCCCCACTACCACAAATAAAGCAGTCGAGTTTCCCACATTTGGGGAAATCACAGGGGTCAGCATACCCAGAATGCAATGAATGAACCTCACCCTGGGAGAATAATCTTCATGACCATGGTATCTCCTATGCAAAATAAGTATGATTTGGGATAGAGCTGGGGAGGGCCGCTGCTCAGGCACATCTCTGTCAAGTTAAGGAGATTCAACTGAGGCAGCACAAGGGAACTCTCATCTGGGGACAACAACTGCAGGGAGAACACATATTTTCAGATGAACATGGGAGGGCAGAAGGCTGCCTAATACTGAAGCACCCCCAAACAACAAACCAAATGCAACAACTAGTGCAAGCATTCCTGGGGGAAGGCCTGCCGCAGATGGATTTGCATATGGTGATGTCATCCAAGCAGTGGGTCAAAGTTGGCTTCAACCCTCGTCTGCATATGAAAACAGAAAAGGGGCGTGCAGGGCATGGTGGCCTTTTGCGGCGCTTGTCTGACCCCTAGTTTGCATTAAACACCTCCACCCTCCTTCGGTGTGGGGCTCATGTTGGCTATGCCCCAGCCCCTGAAGCATTCAAGCTGATTTCTTGCAGCAGCTTGGCACTGTAACAGCTCCAGAGCTGCTCTGTAAGGCAAGTAAAAGGGTGTGGGCCCTGCAGCACTACCTGTAGTTTGCATTGTGCATTGGAAGGCACAAAGTAAGCAGACGGGAGGAGAAGTCAGGATAGTGCACAAGGGTATAGAAGGGAGCGGCTGAAGAAAAGAGAAGTGGAAACAGACAGCAAACTAGGCTGGAGAGAGACCTGAGACAAAGAGATCTGAATTATACGAGAGCCGACCAGGGGAAACACAAATTATGCAGTCAAGTTTCCCACATTTGGGGAAATCGCAGGAGCAGCACACCCAGAGTACAATGGGTGAGCCTTGCCCTGGGAGAAGCACCTTCATGATCATAGTATCTCACCTGGCAGGTACAACCTGGACAATTTTGGTGATCCATTTTCTGAGACATCGGAACCAACCTCTTTAAGCAGTGATTGGAAAACAAGTTTTTCCAAATTACAGAAGAACTTACAGAGAAGAGTTCGCCTATCGTGGGATGTAACCACTCTAGAAAATTATGTAAAACATAAAATTGCACCAAGAGGCCTAAGACCCAAGATCTTCCCCTCTTTTCCGCTCGCGACGGACAATTTAAAAACAGAATGGGAAACAGCCCTTCTGAAATGTTCTAACGAATTATTACACATACTAATAAAACACGACACTCTAGTAATTGATCAGGTGGAAAAAGAAATTGCAGATTTGGGAAAGACCCTGGAGACTTGGGAAAAGGATTCAAATTTTCAGACTGCCTTTGAAAAATTCAAAAAAGAGATCGACAACTATGAACGCAACATTGTAGACCGTAAACGAGGAAAGTTTATGCGGGATAAGAGAGACTTTTTCAAAGGAGACGTTTTCAGGTGGAACCCGCCACCCCCTAACAACAGGAACAACAGTAAAAAAACACGGGAGGACCCCACACTATCAGAATTCGAATCCTCAAATAGCGGCGACTCGGCTAGTGAAAACTTTGATCGAGAAGACACTGAAGAATTCTCCCCACGTTTTTTAGAACGAGGCCAGAGAGGGAGAGGCCGCCTCAAATCACGAGGAAGACAAGGCGAGGGGGACAGAAGAGACAACCCAAGAAACTCAGATTGGGATATACCCCGGAACCCGAGATATCCTGTGAGACAGAGAAAGACAACACGGTAGATCTGGCCTCCACAGGCCAATTACAAGTCATCAATTTATCTGACAAAATCTTATCTTCAGATCATATGACCATACTTACCAAGGGACTCTCTTTCTCACCTTCCCGATCTTTTGACCGATTTATGTGGGAAAAAGACCTTCGACTTTATGGTAGAAAACTCCTCCTGAAGAAATTTTTCTCAAAAAATAGAAATTTTGCCAATACACCTGATCCCGATTTATCCTTGGAGGACCTCAACGCCCTTACCATTCTAGAAGATCTCCACATGGAATCAGCAGATAATGAAGCCTCTACCTCTAGACCTACATGTAGACCCAAGTCCTCCTTTTTCCCTCCGGATCAGAACAGCCCCGAAATTCGAGTCTTTCTTAACTTAGTCTCCAAAGAATTTGATAACATATATACCCAGACTAAGAAGAACATACATCGTTTCCCCTCCAATCTCAAATTCCATGAGAGAAGGGCATTACAAGAACTTCAAAGCTGGAGGGACGTTATCATCAAACCATCAGACATGGGGGGCAATATTGTCATTTGGCCACAGCAAATGTATATCACGGAAGCTCGACGCCAATTAGACAATACCACTTGTTATAAGAAGCTTTTGGGCAATCCCACTTCGGATTTCCTTCAGTCTTATAACCACCTGATTCAGGACACAGCAACAAGAGGTACTATCACACAACAAGAATTCAAATACCTAACAGTTCAAAATCCAAAAACACCCACATTCTACCTATTACCCAAAATACATAAGGACGTAGAACATCCCCCTGGCAGACCAATTATGTCAGGTAACGGAGGACTTTTGGAAAAACCCAGTCGATTCCTTGACCTACATCTCCGAGAATTTGTACTCTCATTACCATCATACTTACAAGACACAGCAGACCTTCTAAGAAAAATTCATGATATACATTTTGAAAATAATTTCTTGCTGGTGACGTGTGATGTGGAGGCCCTATACATGAGCATTAGCCATCACCATGGCCTCACAGCAGTTAAATTTTTTCTTGATCAAGGAGGAGAAAGTGATTTCTCCAACTTTCTCCAACAGTTACTTCACTTTGTTCTTGCCAAAAATTACTTTGTCTTCAAAGATCAATTTTACCTACAAATAAGAGGGACAGCAATGGGCGCAGCTTGTGCGCCCACTTATGCCAACCTTTTCCTTGGATGGTGGGAACATTGTACCGTCTTCAATTCTGCCAATGAAAAATACATCTCACACATCGTCATGTGGCTTCGCTACATTGACGACATTTTCATCATTTGGGATGGTAACAAAGAACTACTAACAGAATTCATCAAATTGCTCAACACTAATGATCTCAATATAGTACTCACATACACCATCAGCTCAGAAACGGTCCCCTTTCTGGATCTCAATATCTACAAATCCAACACAGGTTTTTTGGCAACTGAACTATACCGCAAAGAAACGGCAACCAACAGCCTTCTCCACCAAACTAGTTCACATTTTCCCCCAACAATTGAAAACATTCCCAAGGGGGAGTACCTGCGTCTAAGAAGGAACTGCTCGGAAGACTCGGTATTTCACAAGAAAAGCTGGGAACTAACCAATCGTCTTCTGACCAGAGGCTACAGCAAACGTTCGCTCAAACGTGCCTATTCAGCCACTAAGACGATCAAAAGAGAAGATCTCATTTTCAGAAAAATCAAGGAAAAACCCGTACAAGAAGAAAACATCAGGTTTATTGGCACCTTTTGCCCAGAATGGCGAATGCTTCAAAACGCCATATCCAAGCATCTACCGGTATTACAATTAGATCCGGACCTGGCACCATACGCCAATACTCCAGTTCAAATGAGCTGGCGCAGGTCAAAAAATATCAAGGATCATGTGGTCCGCAGTCACTTCATGACTTCCACCTCCAAAAAACCGCAGACAACTGGTACCTTCCCCTGTGGTCACTGCAAATTATGTCCACATATTCTACGTAACAATGCAGTTACTGATAGATATGGACAATCGGTCAAGATACAACATTTCTTTAACTGCAACTCACAGACAGTAATTTATTGTCTAACCTGCAGCTGTGACCTCAAATACATAGGCATGACCACCAGAAAATTGAAGGAGAGGATTTTAGAACACATGGGAAATATCAGGAATGCTCAACACGATATCACCAGAATGAAACAACTTACTTCAGTCGCCAGACACTTCTACTCCACTCATAAAGGATCAACCAAGGATCTGAAAGTTTTTTGTCTTGATCTTATTAAGTTGGGCATCCGTGGAGGTGATATTACTCAAGAACTATTAAAAAGAGAAAGCGAATGGATTTTCCGTCTGGGCAGCCTAAAACCATTGGGACTCAATGAGAATATCAATTATGGGGCTTTCTTGTAAAACCTACACCCCATCAACACATCTAGTAATCAGTTACCACAATTTGGTATTTTAATAATTTTAACCCGCTTTTATGTTCATTTGTCACAATTTCTAACCACCTCATCCCACTAGCCCCCCGCACTATTCCCCTAACCTCACTTCCCTCTCCTCCCCCTTTTTTCCCCCCCCTTTAACACCCCAAAAATCCCCCCTAATTAATTCCCCTTTCCCCCACACTCCAACCCACCCACCCAGCCCACCATTAATACCCAGCGCCTCCCTCCCACTTTCACTCCCCCACTCCCCAACCTTCCCCCCCCCCTTCTTTCCCCCCCCCATAAAAACTTACTTAAAACACCCCCCCCCCTACAAAATAAACAGACCCTCCTACCCCCCTTAACACACACCCCTCCCACCCCCTAACCCCTATACAATAAACCCCCCCCCAAAATAAACCCCCCCACCCCCACCCACCAACCAAAACACATACCCCCCCTTTTTTTCCCCCCCATTTCCCTCCCCATATACCTATCCATTTTCCTTCGCTCCACAGCCCATCCCACCTGTCAACTCACTTGCCCCAACCAAATCATGCACACACCATGGCACACATCACCAGTCTATCCGTTCCTTTACTTCACGTCCCAAATCGCAGCCTAAACAATCCCATGTCACTACCATCGCCAATCACAACCGTCCATCTACTTCCATAGTCACATCCCTTCACATCCCACATCCCCAACATACCCATATATACCACATCTTATGCCATATCCAATCTGCTTATCAATAATATCCTAATAGCATACAAGGGCATAATTGCCCCACTCTAAAATGGTCGATAATGTTTTTTTCCCCCCTAGTCCGCCTACAGCTATCATCTCAGCAGGTGCACTAATCACTTATACACTTTGCCCGGCGGTCGCATTGAACCAGCCCACTAACGGTATCCCATTGGTCGCTCGGCGAAGGCATATCTGCCCCATTCCAAAATGGCGGTTTTTGTTCCGTCCTTTTGGACCTAAAAACACCGCTGACAGCTATTATATCTGAAGGCGCACTAATCGCCCATATGTACGCTGCCCGGTGAATGCTGACAGGGCAGAGGGTCAGGCCATGTCAGTCACTGCAGACTGCTGCGATCACGTGGCCGCAAGCAATGGACTCCTCTTTTCAGGTCCATTTTCATATACAGTCCAGTCGCAGACCTATCGCACACTGCACACCAGGTCTGTTCTTCGTTCATTTATTTTTATTTTATTTATATTTTCATCATTATAGAACCATGGCCATACAACTAAGGGCTAACTGCCCTCTTCCAAAATGGCGCCGCGGACCTCAGTGTTTCCTTTCCGTCCCAGCACTTCCCCTGGCTGCAGATATCAGCTGTTCACAGCATCCACTCACACCAATTACCCAGCCTCCTTTTTCATTGGATACAGTCCTAATCAGGAGGTATAAATCTCCTAGCTTTTCACACACTGACCCAGGAAGTGAGCAAGCCCCACAGGGGTGAAACATGTTTTCCATTCCAATGGGTCCTGTTTTGTCCAACTGCAAGTGATTCACTCCTAGCCTCAGGTCAGATCATTCCATCCTGCCATTTTTGGGCTAATTTTTGCCCAGCTGTCATAGAAATTGTATCTATATCCGTGCAGCTTCATTTATGCCGTTTTCCAGGCTTATGCATCTTAGTTTATTGCATCAGGATTAAAAACTGCATTTTTAGGAAAGAAATACTGCATTCTTCTTTGACTTTCCTCCTGCAGATCCTGTTGTCATATTGCTGCATGGGTTATATGAGAATTTCATGTCTATTTCCCTATATCCTAATGATTATAACAGCTCCAATTCACACAAAGTGTTTCTAATGACACCCATGTCACTAGTGATTATTTCATTGCATATACCAGTACTATTTATTTGTATCTACAATTATCTTTGACATATTTTCTGTTCCTTACACCAGTACCAATGTACACATATATATAAAAAAATTTCTTGATCCGTGTTTCTTTATCCATTTGTATCTATACGGACGGGTAATTTTTATCACCCGTTCCTAATAACTACAGCCTAATTGATCTCCATTATCCTTTTTAGGGTTTTTTTCATAAATCTATATATCTTCGTTTTTTTCATAAATCTATATATCTTCCTTTTTCGTGGACTCTCATTTGTGATCCAGGGACACAATACCACCGGTGTGGGATTTGATGTCTCCTGCCTAACACAAAAAGCAGATCCACACTATATCTATAAGACCCAGCTAATTATCCCCCCCTATATAGGTGCACTCTCATTGGACGTCTGACCAAATCCTTCTACTATCAAACCACACTGCTAATGCCCGATCTCGTCCGATCTTGGAAGCGAAACAGTGTGGGCTGAGTTAGTACCTGAGGTGGAGACTCACAGGGAATACTCAGTGTTGTAGAACATCAATCATTGCATATGATGTGTGGTATGTGACTCCAACAGCAGCATCACCATTTGTTCCTATCCTTTTCTTTCTTTACCCTGGTATATCCTTTGATTTGTTTCTATTATTACTTATTGCCATAACAGCTGTTATTCCTTCATTAGGATTATGACAGAATCTAAAATCAATTGACTTAATTGATCTCATTAATACAGATCATCTGTACTGGCCGGGTGAGAAAGGGTTTATGACTTGCAGTGTCTCTACCCCTCTCCATCTCATTTCCTGAGGCAGGACCAGAACATTTTTATCTGGGATCATTCACATCTCCTCAACCAGGGGCAATTATATTCTTAATATTTCCAAATAAATTTTGTTTTATCTGCTGACTAATCAACCTAGTGTTATTCATTCTAGTTATTTAACTACCATTAATGAGTGCGCCCACACAAGAGCCTTCTTCTTTCTCCCTTTTGTTTATAGGTAAGTAGGAGTTGGGCTAGAGCTGGGGAGGGTCGCTGCTCGGGTACCCCCCTGTAAAGTGAAGGAGATCCAACTGAGGCAGCACAAGGGAACTCTCGAAAGAAGAACAAGGCTAAAGGAAAATCTGAGACAAAGAAATCTGACTTTTACCAGAGCTGACCAGAGGAAAGCACAAACACAGTCTCCCACTACCACAAATAATGCAGTCAAGTTTCCCACATTTGGGGAAATCACAGGGGTCAGCATACCCAAAATGCAATGAATGAACCTCACCCTGGGAGAAAAATCTTCATGACCATGGTATCTCCTATGCAAAATAAGTATGATTTGGAATAGGGCTGGGGAGGGCCGCTGCTCATGCACATCTCTGTCAAGTAAAGGAGATTCAACTGAGGCAGCACAAGGGAACTCTCATCTTGGGACAACAACTGCAGGGAGAACATATATTTTCAGATGAACATGGGAGGGCAGAAGGCTGCCTAATACTGAAGCACCCCCAAACAACAAACCAAATGCAACAACTAGTGCAAGCATTCCTGGGGGAAGGCCTGCCGCAGATGGATTTGCATATGGTGATGTCATCCAAGCAGTGGGTCAAAGTTGGCTTCAACCCTCGTCTGCATATGAAAAGAGAAAAGGGGCGTGCAGGGCATGGTGGCCTTTTGCGGCGCTTGGCTGACCCCTAGTTTGCATTAAACACCTCCACCCTCCTTTGGTGTGGGGCTCATGTTGGCTATGCCCCAGCCCCTGAAGCATTCAAGCTGATTTCTTGCAGCAGCTGGGCACTGTAACAGCTCCAGAGCTGCTCTGTAAGGCAAGTAAAAGGGTCTGGGCCCTGCAGCACTACCTGTAGATCGCATTGTGCGTTGGAAGGCACAAAGTAAGCAGACAGGAGGAGAAGTCAGGATAGTGCGCAAGGGCATAGAAGGGAGCGGCTCAAGAAAAGAGAAGTGGAAACAGACAGCAAACTAGGCTGGAGAGAGACCTGAGACAAAGAGATCTGAATTATACGAGAGCCGACCAGGGGAAACACAAATTATACAGTCAAGTTTCCCACATTTGGGGAAATCGCAGGAGCAGCACACCCAGAGTGCAATGGGTGAGCCTTGCCCTGGGAGAAGCACCTTCATGATCATAGTATCTCACCTGGCAGGTAAGTAGGAGTTGGGCTAGAGCTGGGGAGGGTCGCTGCTCGGGTACCCCCCTGTAAAGTGAAGGAGATCCAACTAAGGCAGCACAAGGGAACTCTCGAAAGAAGAACAAGGCTAGAGGAAAATCTGAGACAAAGAAATCTGACTTTTACCAGAGCTGACCAGAGGAAAGCACAAACACAGTCCCCCACTACCACAAATAATGCAGTTGAGTTTCCCACATTTGGGGAAATCACAGGGGTCAGCATACCCAAAATGCAATGAATGAACCTCACCCTGGGAGAAAAATCTTCATGACCATGGTATCTCCTATGCAAAATAAGTATGATTTGGAATAGGGATGGGGAGGGCCGCTGCTCATGCACATCTCTGTCAAGTAAAGGAGATTTAACTGAGGCAGCACAAGGGAACTCTCATCTGGGGACAACAACTGCAGGGAGAACACATATTTTCAGATGAACATGGGAGGGCAGAAGGCTGCCTAATACTGAAGCACCCCCAAACAACAAACCAAATGCAACAACTAGTGCAAGCATTCCTGGGGGAAGTTCTGCAGAAGACGGATTTGCATACGGTGATGTCATCCAAGCAGTGGGTCAAAGTTGGCTTCAACCCTCATCTGCATATGAAAAGAGAAAAGGGGCGTGCAGGGCATGGCGGCCTTTTGCGGTGCTTGGATGACCCCTAGTTCGCATTAAACACCTCCACCCTCCTTTGGTGTGGGGCTCATGTTGGCCATGCCCCATCCCCTGAAGCATTCAAGCTGATTTCTTGCAGCAGCTGGGCACTGTAACAGCTCCAGAGCTGCTCTGTAAGGCAAGTAAAAGGGTGTGGGCCCTGCAGCACTACCTGTAGTTTGCATTGTGCATTGGAAGGCACAAAGTAAGCAGACGGGAGGAGAAGTCAGGATAGTGCACAAGGGTATAGAAGGGAGCGGCTGAAGAAAAGAGAAGTGGAAACAGACAGCAAACTAGGCTGGAGAGAGACCTGAGACAAAGAGATCTGAATTATACGAGAGCCGACCAAGGGAAACACAAATTATGCAGTCAAGTTTCCCACATTTGGGGAAATCGCAGGGGCAGCACACCCAGAGTGCAATGGGTGAGCCTTGCCCTGGGAGAAGCACCTTCATGATCATAGTATCTCACCTGGCAGGTAAGTAGGAGTTGGGCTAGAGCTGGGGAGGGTCGCTGTTCGGGCACCCCCCTGTCAAGTGAAAGAGATCCAACTGAGGCAGCACAAGGGAACTCTCGAAAGAAGAACAAGGCTAGAGGAAGATCTGAGACAAAGAAATCTGACTTTTTCCAGAGCTGACCAGAGGAAAGCACAAACACAGTCCCCCACTACCACAAATAATGCAGTCGAGTTTCCCACATTTGGGGAAATCACAGGGGTCAGCATACCCAGAATGCAATGAATGAACCTCACCTTGGGAGAACAATCTTCATGACCATGGTATCGCCTATGCAAAATAAGTATGATTTGGGATAGGGCTGGGGAGGGCCGCTGCTCAGGCACATCTCTGTCAAGTAAAGGAGATTCAACTGAGGCAGCACAAGGGAACTCTCATCTGGGGACAACAACTGCAGGGAGAACACATATTTTCAGATGAACATGTGAGGGCAGAAGGCTGCCTAATACTGAAGCACCCCCAAACAACAAACCAAATGCAACAACTAATGCAAGCATTCCTGGGGGAAGGCCTGCAGCAGATGGATTTGCATATGGTGATGTCATCCAAGCAGTGGGTCAAAGTTGGCTTCAACCCTCGTCTGCATATGAAAAGAGAAAAGGGGCGTGCAGGGCATGGCGGCCTTTTGCAGCGCTTGGATGACCCCTAGTTCGCATTACACACCTCCACCCTCCTTCGGTGTGGGGCTCATGTTGGCTATGCCCCAGCCCCTGAAGCATTCAAGCTGATTTCTTGCAGCAGCTGGGCACTGTAACTGCTCCAGAGCTACTCTGTAAGGCAAGTAAAAGGGTGTGGGCCCTGCAGCACTACCTGTAGTTCGCATTGTGCGTTGGAAGGCACGAAGTAAGCAGACGGGAGAAGTCAGGATAGTGCGCAAGGGCATAGAAGGGAGCGGCTCAAGAAAAGAGAAGTGGAAACAGACAGCAAACTAGGCTGGAGAGAGACCTGAGACAAAGAGATCTGAATTATACGAGAGCCGACGAGGGGAAACACAAATTATGCAGTCAAGTTTCCCACATTTGTGGAAATCGCAGGAGCAGCACACCCAGAGTGCAATGGTTGAGCCTTGCCCTGGGAGAAGCACCTTCATGATCATAGTATCTCACCTGGCAGGTAAGTAGGAGTTGGGCTAGAGCTGGGGAGGGTCGCTGCTCGGGTTCCCCCCTGTGAAGTGAAGGAGATCCAACTGAGGCAGCACCAGGGAACTCTCGAAAGAAGAACAAGGCTAGAGGAAGATCTGAGACAAAGAAATCTGACTTTTACCAGAGCTGACCAGAGGAAAGCACAAACACAGTCTCCCACTACCACAAATAATGCAGTCAAGTTTCCCACATTTGGGGAAATCACAGGGGTCAGCATACCCAAAATGCAATGAATGAACCTCACCCTGGGAGAAAAATCTTCATGACCATGGTATCTCCTATGCAAAATAAGTATGATTTGGAATAGGGCTGGGGAGGGCCGCTGCTCATGCACATCTCTGTCAAGTAAAGGAGATTCAACTGAGGCAGCACAAGGGAACTCTCATCTTGGGACAACAACTGCAGGGAGAACATATATTTTCAGATGAACATGGGAGGGCAGAAGACTGCCTAATACTGAAGCACCCCCAAACAACAAACCAAATGCAACAACTAGTGCAAGCATTCCTGGGGGAAGGCCTGCCGCAGATGGATTTGCATATGGTGATGTCATCCAAGCAGTGGGTCAAAGTTGGCTTCAACCCTCGTCTGCATATGAAAAGAGAAAAGGGGCGTGCAGGGCATGGTGGCCTTTTGGGGCGCTTGGCTGACCCCTAGTTTGCATTAAACACCTCCACCCTCCTTTGGTGTGGGGCTCATGTTGGCTATGCCCCAGCCCCTGAAGCATTCAAGCTGATTTCTTGCAGCAGCTGGGCACTGTAACAGCTCCAGAGCTGCTCTGTAAGGCAAGTAAAAGGGTGTGGGCCCTGCAGCACTACCTGTAGTTCGCATTGTGCGTTGGAAGGCACAAAGTAAGCAGACAGGAGGAGAAGTCAGGATAGTGCGCAAGGGCATAGAAGGGAGCGGCTCAAGAAAAGAGAAGTGGAAACAGACAGCAAACTAGGCTGGAGAGAGACCTGAGACAAAGAGATCTGAATTATACGAGAGCCGACCAGGGGAAACACAAATTATACAGTCAAGTTTCCCACATTTGGGGAAATCGCAGGAGCAGCACACCCAGAGTGCAATGGGTGAGCCTTGCCCTGGGAGAAGCACCTTCATGATCATAGTATCTCACCTGGCAGGTAAGTAGGAGTTGGGCTAGAGCTGGGGAGGGTCGCTGCTCGGGTACCCCCCTGTAAAGTGAAGGAGATCCAACTAAGGCAGCACAAGGGAACTCTCGAAAGAAGAACAAGGCTAGAGGAAAATCTGAGACAAAGAAATCTGACTTTTACCAGAGCTGACCAGAGGAAAGCACAAACACAGTCCCCCACTACCACAAATAATGCAGTTGAGTTTCCCACATTTGGGGAAATCACAGGGGTCAGCATACCCAGAATGCAATGAATGAACCTCACCCTGGGAGAAAAATCTTCATGACCATGGTATCTCCTATGCAAAATAAGTATGATTTGGAATAGGGCTGGGGAGGGCCGCTGCTCATGCACATCTCTGTCAAGTAAAGGAGATTTAACTGAGGCAGCACAAGGGAACTCTCATCTGGGGACAACAACTGCAGGGAGAACACATATTTTCAGATGAACATGGGAGGGCAGAAGGCTGCCTAATACTGAAGCACCCCCAAACAACAAACCAAATGCAACAACTAGTGCAAGCATTCCTGGGGGAAGTTCTGCAGAAGACGGATTTGCATATGGTGATGTCATCCAAGCAGTGGGTCAAAGTTGGCTTCAACCCTCGTCTGCATATGAAAAGAGAAAAGGGGCGTGCAGGGCATGGCGGCCTTTTGCAGCGCTTGGATGACCCCTAGTTTGCATTACACACCTCCTCCCTCCTTCGGTGTGGGGCTCATGTTGGCTATGCCCCAGCCCCTGAAGCATTCAAGCTGATTTCTTGCAGCAGCTGGGCACTGTAACTGCTCCAGAGCTACTCTGTAAGGCAAGTAAAAGGGTGTGGGCCCTGCAGCACTACCTGTAGTTCGCATTGTGCGTTGGAAGGCACGAAGTAAGCAGACGGGAGAAGTCAGGATAGTGCGCAAGGGCATAGAAGGGAGCGGCTCAAGAAAAGAGAAGTGGAAACAGACAGCAAACTAGGCTGGAGAGAGACCTGAGACAAAGAGATCTGAATTATACGAGAGCCGACGAGGGGAAACACAAATTATGCAGTCAAGTTTCCCACATTTGGGGAAATCGCAGGAGCAGCACACCCAGAGTGCAATGGTTGAGCCTTGCCCTGGGAGAAGCACCTTCATGATCATAGTATCTCACCTGGCAGGTAAGTAGGAGTTGGGCTAGAGCTGGGGAGGGTCGCTGCTCGGGTTCCCCCCTGTGAAGTGAAGGAGATCCAACTGAAGCAGCACAAGGGAACTCTCGAAAGAAGAACAAGGCTAGAGGAAGATCTGAGACAAAGAAATCTGACTTTTACCAGAGCTGACCAGAGGAAAGCACAAACACAGTCCCCCACTACCACAAATAATGCAGTCGAGTTTCCCACATTTGGGAAAATCACAGGGGTCAGCATACCCAGAATGCAATGAATGAACCTCACCCTGGGAGAACAATCTTCATGACCATGGTATCTCCTATGCAAAATAAGTATGATTTGGGATAGGGCTGGTGAGGGCCGCTGCTCAGGCACATCTCTGTCAAGTAAAGGAGATTCAACTGAGGCAGCACAAGGGAACTCTCATCTGGGGACAACAACTGCAGGGAGACCACATCTTTTCAGATGAACATGGGAGGGCGGAAGGCTGCCTAATACTGAAGCACCATCAAATATCAAACCATGGCCCTCATTCCGAGTTGATCGCTCGCAAGGCGATTTTAGCAGAGTTACACACGCTAAGCCGCCGCCTACTGGGAGTGAATCTTAGCTTCTTAAAATTGCGACCGATGTATTCGCAATATTGCGATTACAAACTACTTAGCAGATTCAGAGTAGCTTCAGACTTACTCGGCATCTGCGATGAGTTCAGTGCTTGTCGTTCCTGGTTTGACGTCACAAACACTCCCAGAGTTCGCCCAGACACTCCCCCGTTTCTCCGGCCACTCCTGCGTTTTTTCCGGAAACTGTAGCGTTTTTTCCCACACGCCCATAAAACGGCCTGTTTCCGCCCAGTAACACCTATTTCCTGTCAATCACATTACGATCGCCGGAGCGAAGAAAAAGCCGTGAGTAAAAATACTTTCCTCATTGTAAAATTACTTGGCGCAGTCGCAGTGCGAATATTGCGCATGCGTACTAAGCAGAATTTCACTGCGATGCGATGAAATTTACAGAGCGAACGACTCGGAATGAGGGCCCATATGCAACAACTAGTACAAGCACTCCTGGGGGAAGGTCTGCAGCAGACGGATTTGCATACGGTGAGGTTATCCAAGCAGTGGGCCAAAGTTGACTGGAACCCTCATCTGCATATGAAAAGAGAAAAGGGGCATGCAGGGCATGGCGGCCTTTTGCAGTGCTTGGATGACCCCTAGTTCGCATTAAACACCCCCACCCTCCTTTGGTGTGGGGCTCATGTTGGCCATGCCCCATCCCCTGATGCATTCAAGCTGATTTCTTGCAGCAGCTGGGCACTGTAACAGCTCCAGAGCTGTTCTGTAAGGCAAGAAAAAGGGTGTGGGCCCTGCAGCACTACCTGTAGTTCGCATTGTGCGTTGGAAGGCACAAAGTAAGCAGACGGGAGAAGTCAGGATAATGCGCAAGGGCATAGAAGGGAGTGGCTCAAGAAAAGAGAAGTGGAAACAGGCAGCAAACTAGGCTGGAGAGAGACCTGAGACAAAGAGATCTAAATTATACGAGAGCCGACCAGGGGAAACACAAATTATGCAGTCAAGTGTCCCACATTTGGGGAAATCGCAGGAGCAGCACACCCAGAGTGCAATGGGTGAGCCTTGCCCTGGGAGAAGCACCTTCATGATCATAGTATCTCACCTGGCAGGTAAGTAGGAGTTGGGCTAGAGCTGGGGAGGGTTGCTGCTCGGGTACCCCCCTGTCAAGTGAAGGAGATCCAACTGAGGCAGCACAAGGGATCTCTCGAAAGAAGAACAAGGCTAGAGGAAAATCTGAGACAAAGAAATCTGACTTTTACCAGAGCTGACCAGAGGAAAGCACAAACACAGTCCCCCACTCCCACAAATAATGCAGTCGAGTTTCCCACATTTGGGGAAATCACAGGGGTCAGCATACCCAAAATGCAATGAATGAACCTCACCCTCGGAGAACAATCTTCATGACCATGGTATCTCCTATGCAAAATAAGTATGATTTGGGATAGGGCTGGGGAGGGCCGCTGCTCAGGCACATCTCTGTCAAGTAAAGGAGATTCAACTGAGGCAGCACAAGGGAACTCCCATCTGGGGACAACAACTGCAGGGAGAACACATATTTTCAGATGAACATGAGAGGGCAGAAGGCTGCCTAATACTGAAGCACCCCCAAACAACAAACCAAATGCAACAACTAGTACAAGCATTCCTGGGGGAAGTTCTGCAGAAGACGGATTTGCATACGGTGATGTCATCCAAGCAGTGGGCCAAAGTTGGCTGGAACCCTCATCTGCATATGAAAAGAGAAAAGGGGTATGCAGGGCATGGCGGCCTTTTGCGGCGCTTGGATGACCCTTAGTTCGCATTAAACACCCCCACCCTCCTTCGGTGTGGGGCTCATGTTGGCTATGCCCCAGCCCCTGAAGCATTCAAGCTGATTTCTTGCAGCAGCTGGGCACTGTAACAGCTCCAGAGCTGCTCTGTACGGCAAGTAAAAGGGTGTGGGCCCTGCAGCACTACCTGTAGTTTGCATTGTGCATTGGAAGGCACTTAAGAATAGAGAAGTGGAAACAGACAGCAAACTAGGCTGGAGAGAGACCTGAGACAAGGATATCTGAATTATACGAGAGCCGACCAGGGGAAACACAAATTATGCAGTCAAGTTTCCCACATTTGGGGAAATCGCAGGAGCAGCACACCCAGAGTGCAATGGGTGAGCCTTGCCCTGGGAGAAGCACCTACGTGATCATAGTATCTCACCTGGCAGGTAAGTAGGAGTTGGGCTAGAGCTGGGGAGGGTCGCTGCTCGGGTACCCCCCTGTCAAGTGAAGGAGATCCAACTGAGGCAGCACAAGGGAATTCTCGAAAGAAGAACAAGGCTAGAGGAAGATCTGAGACAAAGAAATCTGACTTTTACCTGAGCTGACCAGAGGAAAACACAAACACAGTCCCCCACTACCACAAATAATGCTGTCGAGTTTCACACATTTGGGGAAATCACAGGGGTCAGCATACCCAGAATGCAATGAATGAACCTCACACTGGGAGAATAATCTTCATGACCATGGTATCTCCTATGCAAAATAAGTATGATTTGGGATAGGGCTGGGGAGGGCCGCTGCTCAGGCACATCTCTGTCAAGTAAAGGAGATTCAACTGAGGCAGCATAAGGGAACTCTCATCTGGGGACAACAACTGCAGGGAGAACACATATTTTCAGATGAACATGGGAGGGCAGAAGGCTGCCTAATACTGAAGCACCCCCAAACAACAAACCAAATGCCACAACTAGTGCAAGCATTCCTGGGGGAAGGCCTGCAGCAGATGGATTTGCATATGGTGATGTCATCCAAGCAGTGGGTCAAAGTTGGCTTCAACCCTCGTCTGCATATGAAAAGAGAAAAGGGGCGTGCAGGGCATGGCGGCCTTTTGCGGCGCTTGGATGACCCCTAGTTCGCATTAAACACCTCCACCCTCCTTTGGTGTGGGGCTCATGTTGGCTATGCCCCAGCCCCTGAAGCATTCAAGCTGATTTCTTGCAGTAGCTGGGCACTGTAACAGCTCCAGAGCTGCTCTGTACGGCAAGTAAAAGGGTGTGGGCCCTGCAGCACTACCTGTAGTTTGCATTGTGCTTTGGAAGGCACAAAGTAAGCAGACGGGAGAAGTAAGGATAGTGCGCAAGGCCATAGAATGGAGCGGCTTAAGAAAAGAGAAGTGGAAACAGACAGCAAACTAGGCTGGAGAGAGACCTGAGACAAAGAGATCTGAATTATACGAGAGCCGACCAGGGGAAACACAAATTATGCAGTCAAGTTTCCCACATTTGGGGAAATCGCAGGGGCAGCACATCCAGAGTGCAATGGGTGAGCCTTGCCCTGGGAGAAGCACCTTCATGATTATAGTATCTCACCTGGCAGGTAAGTAGAAGTTGGGCTAGAGCTGGGGAGGGTCGCTGCTCGGGCACCCCCCTGTCAAGTGAAGGAGATCCAACTGAGGCAGCACAAGGGAACTCTCGAAAGAAGAACAAGGCTAGAGGAAGAACTGAGACAAAGAAATCTGACTTTTACCAGAGCTGACCAGAGGAAAGCACAAACACAGTCCCCCACTACCACAAATAATGCAGTCGAGTTTCCCACATTTGGGGAAATCACAGGGGTCAGCATACCCAGAATGCAATGAATGAACCTCACCCTAGGAGAACAATCTTCATGACCATGGTATCGCCTATGCAAAATAAGTATGATTTGGGATAGGGCTGGGGAGGGCCGCTGCTCAGGCACATCTCTGTCAAGTAAAGGAGATTCAACTGAGGCAGCACAAGGGAACTCTCATCTGGGGACAACAACTGCAGGGAGAACACATATTTTCAGATGAACATGGGAGGGCAGAAGGCTGCCTAATACTGAAGCACCCCCAAACAACAAACCAAATGCAACAACTAGTGCAAGCATTCCTGGGGGAAGGCCTGCAGCAGATGGATTTGCATATGGTGATGTCATCCAAACAGTGGGTCAAAGTTGGCTTCAACCCTCGTCTGCATATGAAAAGAGACAAGGGGCGTGCAGGGCATGGCGGCCTTTTGCGGCGCTTGGATGACCCCTAGTTCGCATTACACACCTCCACCCTCCTTCGGTGTGGGGCTCATGTTGGCTATTCCCCAGCCCCTGAAGCATTCAAGCTGATTTCTTGCAGCAGCTGGGCACTGTAACTGCTCCAGAGACGCTCTGTAAGGCAAGTAAAAGGGTGTGGGTCCTGCAGCACTACCTGTAGTTTGCATTGTGCGTTGGAAGGCACGAAGTAAGCAGACGGGAGAAGTCAGGATAGTGCGCAAGGGCATAGAAGGGAGCGGCTCAAGAAAAGAGAAGTAGAAACAGACAGCAAACTAGGCTTGAGAGAGACCTGAGACAAAGAGATCTGAATTATACGAGAGCCGACCAGGGGAAACACAAATTATGCAGTCAAGTTTCCCACATTTGGGGAAATCGCAGAAGCAGCACACCCAGAGTGCAATGGGTGAGCCTTGCCCTGGGAGAAGCACCTTCATGATCATAGTATCTCACCTGGCAGGTAAGTAGGAGTTGGGCTAGAGCTGGGGAGGGTCGCTGCTCGAGCATCCCCCTGTCAAGTAAAGGAGATTCAACTGAGGCAGCACAAGGGAACTCTCATCTGGGGACAACAACTGCAGGGAGAACACATATTTTCAGATAAAAATCTTGGTCATGCTCTGGTTTCTCTTCAGAACGAACAAATCTTTCGCCTTTTACTAAAGATTTCTGTGGAGAGGAGCAAAACCGAGTTTTATCTCAATTTTTGCATGCCCCATCTTTTTGGGGTTTCTTTTATCGGTTTAAAGATAGAATGAGTGTGCTTTAATGTAAGCTCATTTGCATAGAAATGACAGTAAATGTATGTTTCTTTTCAAACAGAACTTTCTTGACCATGCTACTTGCTTGAAAGATCTGGGAGCACATGGAATACAGTACAAACCATGCTTATAGCAAGGAGAAGACAGGTGAGAAATCTGCTTTCTTTCAAATTGGGCGCTCACTTTGATCTGAATGAGGACTGCTGGCACGGCACTCAGGCGACAGGTGGAATCTTGGTCATGCTCTGGTTTCTCTTCAGAACGAACAAATCTTTCGCCTTTTACTAAAGATTTCCGTGGAGAGGAGCAAAACTGAGTTTTATCTCAATTTTTGCATGCCCCATATTATTGGGGTTTCTTTTATCGGATTAAAGACAGAACGAGTGTGCTTTCTTGTTAGCTTTAATGTAAGTTTATTTGCATAACAATGACAATAAATGTCTGTTTATTTTCAAGCAGAACTTTCTTGACCATACTAATTGCTTGAAAGATCTGGGAGCACATGGAAAAGAGTACAAACCATGCTTATAGCAAGGGGAAGCCTGGTGAGAAATCTGCTTTCTTTCTTTCAAATTGGGTGCTCACTTTGAGCTGAATGAGGACTGCTGGCATGGCACTCAGGCGACAGGTGGAATCTTGGTCATGCTCTGGTTTCTCTTCAGAACGAACAAATCTTTCGCCTTTTACTAAAGATTTCCGTGGAGAGGAGCAAAACTGAGTTTTATCTCAATTTTTGCATGCCCCGTCTTATTGGGGTTTCTTTTATCAGTTTAAAGATAGAACGAGTGTGCTTTAATGTAAACTCATTTGCGTAGAAATGACAGTAAATGTTTGTTTCTTTTCAAACAGAACTTTCTTGACTATACTAATTGCTTGAAAGATCTGGGAGCACATGGAAAAGAGTACAAACCATGTTTATAGCAAGGGGAAGCCTGGTGAGAAATCTGCTTTCTTTCTTTCTTTCAAATTGGGTGCTCACTTTGAGCTGAATGAGGACTGCTGGCATGGCACTCAGGCGACAGGTAGAATCTTGGTCATGCTGTGGTTTCTCTTCAGAACGAACAAATCTTTCGCCTTTTACTAAAGATTTCCGTGGAGAGGAGCAAAACTGAGTTTTATCTCAATTTTTGCATGCCCCATCTTATTGGGGTTTTATTTTATTGGTTTAAAGATAGAACGAGTGTGCTTTAATGTAAGCTCATTTGCATAGAAATGACAGTAAATGTTTGTTTCTTTTCAAACAGAACTTTCTTGACCACACTAATTGTTTGAAAGATCTGGGAGCACATGGAAAAGAGTACAAACCATGTTTATAGCAAGGGGAAGCCTGGTGAGAAATCTGCTTTCTTTCATTCAAATTGGGTGCTCACTTTGAGCTGAATGAGAACTGCTGGCATGGCACTCAGGCGACAGGTGGAATCTTGGTCATGCTCTGGTTTCTCTTCAGAACTAACAAATATTTCGCCTTTTATTAAAGATTTCCGTGGAGAGGAGCAAAACTGAGTTTTATCTCAATTTTTGCATGCCCCATATTATTGGGGTTTCTTTTATCAGTTTAAAGACAGAACGAGTGTGCTTTCTTGTTAGCTTTAATGTAAGTTTATTTGCATAACAATGACAGTAAATGTTTGTTTCTTTTCAAACAGAACTTTCTTGACCATGCTACTTGCTTGAAAGATCTGGGAGCACATGGAAAACAGTACAAACCATGCAGTATCACAAGAGCCTTTATTTGATCTTTCATGAAGATAGAGCAGAATTGAGGACACGTCAACAATTTCTGCCGAAGGTGGTTCATCTTTCCACATGGTGCCTTTGGCCACTGACACCTTCGTTGAGTCAAAGTCTCTGGCTGTGGTCAGAACTTTGAAAATTTATGTCACCAGAACGGTTCAGATTAGGAAAACAGAGGCTCTGTTTGTCCTGTATGCTCCCAACAGGATTGGGTGTCCTGCTTCCATGCAGACCATTATGCGCTGGATCTGTGGTAAGATTCAGCATGCTCATTCCACGGCAGGATTGTCGTTACTGAATTAGGTGAAGACCCATTCTACTAGAAAGGTGGGTTCATCCTGGGCAGCTGGTCGGGGAGTCTCGGCATTGCAACTTTGCCGAGCAGCTATTTAGTAAACACTTTTGCTAAGTTTTACAAGTTTGATACCTTGGCTGATGATAACCTCAAGTTAGGTCATTCGGTGCTGCAGAGTCGTACGCACTCTCCCACCCGTTCAAGAGCTTTGGTATAACCCCATGGTTCTTAATGTGACCCCAGCATCCTCTAGGTCGTATGAGAAAATAGGATTTTAATACCTACCGGTAAATCCTTTTCTCTTAGTACGTAGAGGATGCTGGGCACCCGTCCCAGTCCATACTGTGTCTGCAGTTATTACTTGTGGTTATACACATGTTGTGTTACGGTTCTGGTCAGCTTTTTGCTGCAATTGTTCATGCCGTTGGCTTGTGTTCTGTTGAATGCCACGTTCTGCGGCATGCTTAAGGTGTGAGCTGGTAAGATGCTCACCTTAGTTTAACAATAAATCCTTTCCTCGAAATGTCCGTCTCCCTGGGCACAGTTCCTATAACTGGAGTCTGGAGGAGGGGCATAGAGGGAGGAGCCAGTTCACACCCTTTGAAAGTCTTAAAGTGCCCATGTCTCTTGCGGATCCCGTCTATACCCCATGGTTCTTAATGTGACCCCAGCATCCTCTACGGACTAAGAGAAAAGGATGCCCTTGTGTACTATCCTGACTTCTCCTCCCGTCTGCTTACTTTGTGCCTTCCAACGCACAATGCGAACTACAGGTGGTGCTGCAGGGCCCACACCCTTTTACTTGCCTTACAGAGCAGCTCTGGAGCTGTTACAGTGCCCAGCTGCTGCAAGAAATCAGCATGAATGCTTCAGGGGATGGGGCATGGCCAACATGAGCCCCACACCAAAGGAGGGTGGGGGTGTTTAATGCGAACTAGGGGTCATCCAAGCACTGCAAAAGGCCGCCATGCCCTGCACGCCCCTTTTCTCTTTTCATATGCAGATGAGGGTTCCAGCCAACTTTGGCCCACTGCTTGGATGACATCACCGTATGCAAATCCGTCTGCTGCAGACCTTCCCCCAGGAATGCTTGTACTAGTTGTTGGATATGGTTTGATATTTGATGGTGCTTCAGTATTAGGCAGCCTTCCGCCCTCCCATGTTCATCTGAAAAGACGTGGTCTCCCTGCAGTTGTTGTCCCCAGACGAGAGTTCCCTTGTGCTTCCTCAGTTGAATCTCCTTAACTTGACGGGGGAGGGGCTGCCCGAGCTGCCACCCTCCCCAGCCCTATCCCAACTCATACTTATTTTACATATTAGATCTCTTGATCATGAAGATTGTTCTCACAGGGTGAGGTTCATCCATTATATTTTAAAATAGGAAGGTACAAATTACATATTTGAATTGCATCTATGTGCTGGATTCAAATGTCCCCCCCCCCCCTTCCTTTCTCAATTGTGCCCGTCAGCAGCTATTCTAAGGTTGCTGCCAATGGGTGTGACACATTAATTTCTTCTGTGGGGTACACTGGACTCCACAAGGATTCACATTGGGGTGTAGAGTAGGATCTTGATCTGAGGCACCAACCGGCTCAAAGCTTTTGACTGTTCCCAAGAAGCTCAGTGCATTCTCCTCTATAACCCCGCTTCCATGAACAGGGAGCTCAGTTTGTAGTTGGTGCCTTCAGTAGCAGGCCAATTAACAGGGGCCTGCCTCAGGCAGCCTATTCTTAGCTATTAATTTTGACAAGAAAAGAAGAACTTGTTTTATGAGAATCTACAAGGGCTGCAGCAGGCTAGGTCTAATAGACATCTTTACTGCAGCTTCATCACTCCCAGCGGCGCTGTATACTCCCGTGCCCTGGTTGCTGGGTCACTGCAGCGGAGGCTCCGGTTTCATCCTAAGGTCAGTCACACACACACCACCCTTCCGGATCACGATGCCGCTGATGAAGGGGAGCGAGGCCGTAGGGGGTGGGCCGTGTGCGCACTGCGGTGGACACTGATTACTGGGCAGCCGCTCCACTAGCCACCAGGTACAGTTAAGGAGCACAGGTCTGGGGGTTTTTCTCCTATATTAACCCAATTTTGTACTGCCCGCAGCGCATTGTGATAGGTAATAGGGCCTGATTCAGGTTGGATTGCAATCACAATAAGCGATCCAACTGCAAAAATTGCTAAGAGCATACGCATGTGCCTGCATTTTCTGCGGCACCCCGCAGAGAATGTGATCGCCTCTGCCTGTCAATCGGGGCGGGGAAGGGGGGGAGAGGTGGGTCAGCAACACTCCATTTCCAAGTCAGGGATGGAGCGGTGCGGGGGCAAGGCTTCAAAATGGGGTCTGCAACGGAGGAGACACAGGGGGCGTGGTCACAGCGGCTGTATGACATCACATTCAGCCGCTGTGATCACAAAAATGGTGGCGGCTTCCTGCGCGCACATACAGTCTGCACCAGCAGGAGGCTACACCATTTTTTATGATCACGCTGAACTGCAGTGCGACTGCAATTACAGCATGGTCAAGAAGGGAGGCGTCATGCTGGGTGGCCATGCCCTGTCATTGTGCAGGAGCCAGCACCGCTCACACACTAGTCCCCGGGTGCAGCCCCCAACCCCCGGGACACCCGGAGCAACAAAATGTAGATTCAGGCCACCAGGCCACGCCCCTACCTATGAAACCATGCCTCCTTTTTACCATTGCGCTGCTTATCTGCGCGCACTGCATTACAATCTCCCTCGCCACCTCTCTGGGTGTCACCAGTGATAGTGACACCTCTGCCATGCTTGTAGCAGCTGGTCCTAAGATCTACGCCTCAAACCCTGAGTGTTTGCCCTTGTGACTTGTTGATCATCATAGCGAAGCAGATGCTTACAGAAAACTGCAGGGGTTTAGATTGAAAATAAAAAAATTGATGGGTATAAGGTAGAGAGGAGCGGGTTCGGTTCTCCGAGAACCGAATTCCCCACGAACTCCACGTGGTTTACACTGGTCCGAGGCAGGCTCGGTTGTTCCCGCCTGACTCGGAAAACCTGAACAAGGGAAAATGTCATCATCCTGCTGTCAGATTCTCGCGAGATTCGGATTCCATATAAAGAGCTGCGCGTTGCTGCCATTTTTACTCGTGCATTGAAGAGAGAGCGGAGAGGACGTGGCTATGTTCTCTCAGTGGAAATCTCAATATCAGTGCTCAGTATCAGTGGTTACTTATTGCTGCTCAGTAATACTAGTAGTGTGTCTCTCCTGCTCAGTGTCAGTTCTCAGTAGTATCCTCATCAGTGCTCAGTATCACTGCTCATTGGCCCTCATTCCGAGTTGTTCGCTCGCAAGGCGATTATAGCAGAGTTACACACGCTAAGCCGCCGCCTACTGGGAGTGAATCTAAACATCTTAAATGTGCGACCGATGTATTCGCAATATTGCGATCAAAACCGAGTTAGCAGTTTCTGAGTAACTCCAGACTTACTCTGCCTGTGCGATCAATTCAGTGCTTTTCGGTCCCGGCTGACGTCATAAACACACCCAGCGTTCGCCCAAGCACTCCCACCGTTTCTCCAGACACGCCTGCGTTTTTTCCGGAAACGGTAGCGTTTCCTGCCACACGCCCCTAAAACGCCGTACATCCGCCCAGTAACACCCATTTCCTGTCAATCACAATGCGTTCTCCGGAGCGACGAAAAAGCCGTGAGTAAAATTACTTTCTTCTTAGTAAAGTTACTTGACGCATGCGCAGTGCGAACATTACGCATGCGCACTAAGAGAATTCTCACTGCGATGCGATGAAAAATACCGAGCGAACAACTCGGAATGAGGGCCATTGTCTTGTGCTGCATTGTGGTGCTCAGCATACTACAGTACATTACTAATAGTCCAGTGCTGCATCTTGCTGCTCAGTGTCAGTTCTAGTATCCTCATCAGTGCTCACTATCACTGCTCATTGCATTGTGGTGTTCTGTATACTACAATAACATAGTAATATAGTAACATGGGCCCTCATTCCAAGTTGTTCGCTCGCAAGGCGAATGTAGCAGAGTTACACACGCTAAGCCGCCGCCTACTGGGAGTGAATCTTAGCTTCTTAAAATTGCGACCGACGTACGCGCAATATTGCGATTACAAACGAGTTAGCAGTTTCTGAGTAGCTCCAGACTTACTCTGCCTGTGCGATCATTTCAGTGCTTGTCGTTCCTGGTTGACGTCACAAACACACCCAGCGTTCGCCCAGGCACTCCCACCGTTTCACCGGCCACTCCTGTGTTTTTTCCGGAAACGGTAGCGTTTTCAGCCACACGCCCCTGAAACGCCGTGTTTCCGCCCAGTAACACCCATTTCCTGTCAATCACATTACGATCGCCGGAGCGAAGAAAAAGCCGTGAGTAAAAATACTTTCATCATAGTAAAGTTACTTGGCGCAGTCGCAGTGCGAACATTGCGCATGCGTACTAAGCGGATTTTCACTGCGATGCGATGAAAAATACCGAGCGAACAACTCGGAATGAGGGCCATAGTTTTTGAGGTTGAATAGAGGCAAATTGCCCATCGTGTTCAACCTGTTTTAAGTTGTGATGATTCTACATACTTGCTGAATAATGTTTTATGACTAGTTAGCTACTATAACTCATGTTACCCCCGGATTAACCATGTTGATATTTTAAGTATTATAACCTTGGATAGCTTTTTCATTCAGAAATGTATCCATTCCTTTTTTAAATCCAATTACAGAGTCCGCCATTACCACCTTCCCTGGCAGGGAATTCCACATCCTGATTGCCCTAACAGTGAAGAAACCTTTCCTCCATTGCGTTCTGAACTTTCCTCCAGTCGCAGCGAGTGACCACGTGTTCTTTTAATAAATAATTCCTCTGATAACTCTTTGTTATGTATCTTTACATATTTGAAGATATTAATAATATCTCCTCTTAGGCACCTCTTTTCTAGTGTATAAATATTCAGCCTAGTAAGTCTTTCCTTATAGTCCAGTACTTTTAGGCCTTTAATCAATTTAGTCTTCAGGATCTCTTACACTTCCATGAGCAGCAGAGTAGTGCAATGGAAGCATGCTGGGCCCATAACCCAGAGGTTGATTGATCGAAACTATCCTCTGCTATGTGCATTTTTTTTTTTATAATTAAAGTAATCAAAAACTGGGATTGATATTTTGGCTCTTTTATTTTTACTTAAAGTACAATAACTTTTATCATTTTAATTTGTTTTAATAGTATATTGACAGCATTGTTTTCTTTAAAAAATCCACTTAATTTTCTTTACCCTATTACTGAAATGGTAATTGACAAAAACAAACTACATTGTCACCAGAAGAGCAATGCAAAATGTACAAGTGATATATGAAAATCATCTTCCATCTTGAATTTCAATGATGCATTGGGACAACAATTTGTGAGAAACATCTTCACCCATAAAGAAAGATTTTCTTAATTCCTTGCCTGTGTGCTGATTAGATATCACCTTGTTTTCACATTAAACAGACTTCCCCATGAGGAAGCAGCAAGGATGCAGTGACGTTTCCTGGTGTCAACCTGTATTATTTCAGTAGACATTGAAATGAGGATGCATCTTTGATGCCTTTCCAATGAAGCAAGTTTATTTCAGTAATAGGTGAAAAACCATTCCTACAAAGGTGTTAATCAGAGACTTGGCTTTGTGGACACTTTTCAGAGAGCAAATTTGTTAGCATAAACATAAAATCAGAAAATGAAGAGCTGTTTAATCACTCAATTGGACTTTTCTGCCAGCATATTTTTTTTTCTCTGCAACCCACTGCTAAATTGTGCTTCCTAACTGTTTTTTTATAAAATCACTTAATCAAATCTAACTCTGATTACATCAGAGAAGGCCAGGTACCCTACACCATAAGGGTTTTTTTTGAAATTTTGACTTGTCTACTTAAAGATCACCAAAATCTGATTACAAGGTCAATTACATCCCTGGGTGGGATTGAACCACCAACCTTTTGGTTAATAGCCAAACATGCTAACCGATTGCGCCACAGAGACACCTTGCAAAAGTCAATACTGACAAAGGCTAATAATCATTCATCTAGAACGTTTCCTAGAAAAACTTTAAAAAGTCAATAATCTGGAGAATTTTTGTAAGAAACACATTGGTACTTTCCCATGATGAGTGAGTGCTTCAGGATTTCTTGCACTTACATGGGCTATTAACCAAAAGGTTGGTGGTTCAATCCCACCCAGGGATGTAATTGACCTTGTCATCAGATTTTGGTGATCTTTAAGTAGACAAGTCAAAATTTCAAACCCCCTCTTATGGTGTAGGGTACCTGGCCTTCTCTGACGTAATCAGAGTTAGATTTAATTAAGTGATTTTATAAAAAACAGCTAGGAAGCACAATTTAGCAGTGGGTTGCAGAGAAAAAAATAACATTTTAAACCTACCGGTAATTTTTTTTTTCTCGTAGTCCGTAGAGGACGATGGGGACTCCGTAAGGACCATGGGGGATAGACGGGCTCCGCAGCAGACATGGGCACTTTAAGAAAGACTTTAGATCTGGGTGTGCACTGGCTCCTCCCTCTATGCCCCTCCTCCATACCTCAGTTAGAGAAACTGTGCCCAGAGGAGACGGACAGTACGAGGAAAGGATTTTTGTTAATCCAAGGTCAAGATTCATACCAGCCACACCAATCACACCGTATAACTTGTGATATACTACCCAGTTAACAGTATGAAAACAACATAGCATCAGTCCAAGACAGATGAAAACTAACATATAACCCTTATGTAAGCAATAACTATATACAAGTCTTGCAGAAGTAGACCGCACTTGGGACGGGCACCCAGCATCCTCTACGGACTACGAGAAAAAGATTTACCGGTAGGTTTAAAATCTTATTTTCTCTTACGTCCTAGAGGATGCTGGGGACTCCGTAAGGACCATGGGGATTATACCAAAGCTCCCAAACGGGCAGGAGAGTGCGGATGACTCTGCAGCACCGATTGAGCAAACAGGAGGTCCTCCTCAGCCAGGGTATCAAACTTATAGAACTTTGCAAAGGTGTTTGAACCAACTTTGACCCACTGCTTGGATGACATCACCATATGCAAATCCATCTGCGGCAGGCCTTCCCCCAGGAATGCTTGCACTAGTTGTTGCATTTGGTTTGTTGTTTGGGGGTGCTTCAGTATTAGGCAGCCTTCTGCCCTCCCATGTTCATCTGAAAATATGTGTTCTCCCTGCAGTTGTTGTCCCCAGATGAGAGTTCCCTTGTGCTGCCTCAGTTGAATCTCCTTTACTTGACAGAGATGTGCCTGAGCAGCGGCCCTCCCCAGCCCTATCCCAAATCATACTTATTTTGCATAGGAGATACCATGGTCATGAAGATTGTTCTCCCAGGGTTAGGTTCATTCATTGCATTCTGGGTATGCTGACCCCTGTGATTTCCCCAAATGTGGGAAACTCAACTGCATTATTTGTGGTAGTGGGGGACTGTGTTTGTGCTTTCCTCTGGTCAGCTCTGGTAAAATTCAGATTTCTTTGTCTCAGATCTTCCTCTAGCCTTGTTCTTCTTTCGAGAGTTCCCTTGTGCTGCCTCAGTTGGATCTCCTTCACTTGACATGGGGGTGCCCGAGCAGCGACCCTCCCCAGCTCTAGCCCAACTCCTACTTACCTGCCAGGTGAGATACTATGATCATGAAGATGCTTCTCCCAGGGCAAGGCTCACCCATTGCACTCTGGGTCTGCTGCCCCTGTGATTTCCCCAAATGTGGGAAACTTGACTGCATAATTTGTGTTTCCCCTGGTCGGCTCTCATATAATTCAGATCTCTTTGTCTCAGGTCGCTCTCCAGCCTAGTTTGCTGTCTGTTTCCACTACTTTTTCTTGAGCCCCTCCCTTCTATACCCTTGTGCACTATCCTGACTTCTCCCGTCTGCTTACTTTGTGCCTTCCAACGCACAATGCAAACTACAGGTAGTGCTGCAGGGCCCACACCCTTTTACTTGCTTTACAGAGCAGCTCTGGAGCTGTTACAGTGCCCAGCTGCTGCAAGAAATCAGCTTGAATGCTCCAGGGGCTGGGGCATAGCCAACATGAGCCCCACACCGAAGGAGGGTGGAGGTGTTTAATGCGAACTAGGGGTCATCCAAGCGCCGCAAAAGGCCGCCATGCCCTGCACACCCCTTTATTCTTTTCATATGCAGACGAGGGTTGAAGCCAACTTTGACCCACTGCTTGGATGACATCACCATATTCAAATCCATCTGCTGCAGGCCTTCCCCCAGGAATGCTTGCACTAGTTGTTGCATTTGGTTTGTTGTTTGGGGGTGCTTCAGTATTAGGCAGCCTTCTGCCCTCCCATGTTCATCTGAAAATATGTGTTCTCCCTGCAGTTGTTGTCCCCAGATGAGAGTTCCCTTGTGCTGCCTCAGTTGAATCTCCTTTACTTGACAGAGATGTGCCTGAGCAGCGGCCCTCCCCAGCCCTATCCCAAATCATACTTATTTTGCATAGGAGATACCATGGTCATGAAGATTGTTCTCCCAGGGTTAGGTTCATTCATTGCATTCTGGGTATGCTGACCCCTGTGATTTCCCCAAATGTGGGAAACTCAACTGCATTATTTGTGGTAGTGGGGGACTGTGTTTGTGCTTTCCTCTGGTCAGCTCTGGTAAAAGTCAGATTTCTTTGTCTCAGATCTTCCTCTAGCCTTGTTCTTCTTTCGAGAGTTCCCTTGTGCTGCCTCAGTTGGATCTCCTTCACTTGACAGGGGGGTGCCCGAGCAGCGACCCTCCCCAGCTCTAGCCCAACTCCTACTTACCTGCCAGGTGAGATACTATGATCATGAAGATGCTTCTCCCAGGGCAAGGCTCACCCATTGCACTCTGGGTGTGCTGCCCCTGCGATTTCCCCAAATGTGGGAAACTTGACTGCATAATTTGTGTTTCCCCAGGTCGGCTCTCATATAATTCAGATCTCTTTGTCTCAGGTCTCTCTCCAGCCTAGTTTGCTGTCTGTTTCCACTTCTTTTTTCTTGAGCCCCTCCCTTCTATACCCTTGTGCACTATCCTGACTTCTCCCGTCTGCTTACTTTGTGCGTTCCAACGCACAATGCAAACTACAGGTAGTGCTGCAGGGCCCACACCCTTTTACTTGCTTTACAGAGCAGCTCTGGAGCTGTTACAGTGCCCAGCTGCTGCAAGAAATCAGCTTGAATGCTTCAGGGGCTGGGGCATAGCCAACATGAGCCCCACACCGAAGGAGGGTGGAGGTGTTTAATGCGAACTAGGGGTCATCCAAGCGCCGCAAAAGGCCGCCATGCCCTGCACACCCCTTTTTTCTTTTCATATGCAGACGAGGGTTGAAGCCAACTTTGACCCACTGCTTGGATGACATCACCATATGCAAATCCATCTGCTGCAGGCCTTCCCCCAGGAATGCTTGCACTAGTAGTTGCATTTGGTTTGTTGTTTGGGGGTGCTTCAGTTTTAGGCAGCCTTCTGCCCTCCCATGTTCATCTGAAAATATGTGTTCTCCCTGCAGTTGTTGTCCCCAGATGAGAGTTCCCTTGTGCTGCCTCAGTTGAATCTCTTTTACTTGACAGAGATGTGCCTGAGCAGCGGCCCTCCCCAGCCCTATCCCAAATCATACTTATTTTGCATAGGAGATACCATGGTCATGAAGATTGTTCTCCCAGGGTTAGGTTCATTCATTGCATTCTGGGTATGCTGACCCCTGTGATTTCCCCAAATGTGGGAAACTCAACTGCATTATTTGTGGTAGTGGGGGACTGTGTTTGTGCTTTCCTCTGGTCAGCTCTGGTAAAAGTCAGATTTCTTTGTCTCAGATCTTCCTCTAGCCTTGTTCTTCTTTCGAGAGTTCCCTTGTGCTGCCTCAGTTGGATCTCCTTCACTTGACAGGGGGGTGCCCGAGCAGCGACCCTCCCCAGCTCTAGCCCAACTCCTACTTACCTGCCAGGTGAGATACTATGATCATGAAGATGATTCTCCCAGGGCAAGGCTCACCCATTGCACTCTGGGTGTGCTGCCCCTGCGATTTCCCCAAATGTGGGAAACTTGACTGCATAATTTGTGTTTCCCCTGGTCGGCTCTCATATAATTCAGATCTCTTTGTCTCAGGTCTCTCTCCAGCCTAGTTTGCTGTCTGTTTCCACTTCTTTTTTCTTGAGCCCCTCCCTTCTATACCCTTGTGCACTATCCTGACTTCTCCCGTCTGCTTACTTTGTGCCTTCCAACGCACAATGCAAACTACAGGTAGTACTGCAGGGCCCACACCCTTTTACTTGCTTTACAGAGCAGCTCTGGAGCTGTTACAGTGCCTAGCTGCTGCAAGAAATCAGCTTGAATGCTTCAGGGGCTGGGGCATAGCCAACATGAGCCCCACACCGAAGGAGGGTGGAGGTGTTTAATGCGAACTAGGGGTCATCCAAGCGCCGCAAAAGGCCGCCATGCCCTGCACACCCCTTTATTCTTTTCATATGCAGACGAGGGTTGAAGCCAACTTTGACCCACTGCTTGGATGACATCACCATATTCAAATCCATCTGCTGCAGGCCTTCCCCCAGGAATGCTTGCACTAGTTGTTGCATTTGGTTTGTTGTTTGGGGGTGCTTCAGTATTAGGCAGCCTTCTGCCCTCCCATGTTCATCTGAAAATATGTGTTCTCCCTGCAGTTGTTGTCCCCAGATGAGAGTTCCCTTGTGCTGCCTCAGTTGAATCTCCTTTACTTGACAGAGATGTGCCTGAGCAGCGGCCCTCCCCAGCCCTATCCCAAATCATACTTATTTTGCATAGGAGATACCATGGTCATGAAGATTGTTCTCCCAGGGTTAGGTTCATTCATTGCATTCTGGGTATGCTGACCCCTGTGATTTCCCCAAATGTGGGAAACTCAACTGCATTATTTGTGGTAGTGGGGGACTGTGTTTGTGCTTTCCTCTGGTCAGCTCGGGTAAAAGTCAGATTTCTTTGTCTCAGATCTTCCTCTAGCCTTGTTCTTCTTTCGAGAGTTCCCTTGTGCTGCCTCAGTTGGATCTCCTTCACTTGACAGGGGGGTGCCCGAGCAGCGACCCTCCCCAGCTCTAGCCCAACTCCTACTTACCTGCCAGGTGAGATACTATGATCATGAAGATGCTTCTCCCAGGGCAAGGCTCACCCATTGCACTCTGGGTGTGCTGCCCCTGCGATTTCCCCAAATGTGGGAAACTTGACTGCATAATTTGTGTTTCCCCTGGTCGGCTCTCATATAATTCAGATCTCTTTGTCTCAGGTCTCTCTCCAGCCTAGTT
The DNA here is from genome assembly GCF_028390025.1 of Pseudophryne corroboree. Taxonomy (NCBI): domain Eukaryota; kingdom Metazoa; phylum Chordata; class Amphibia; order Anura; family Myobatrachidae; genus Pseudophryne; species Pseudophryne corroboree. The sequence goes on from NW_026970177.1 coordinate 392,067, forward strand.
TGCTGTCTGTTTCCACTTCTTTTTTCATGAGCCCCTCCTTCTATACCCTTGTGCACTATCCTGACTTCTCCCGTCTGCTTACTTTGTGCCTTCCAACGCACAATGCAAACTACAGGTAGTGCTGCAGGGCCCACACCCTTTTACTTGCTTTACAGAGCAGCTCTGGAGCTGTTACAGTGCCCAGCTGCTGCAAGAAATCAGCTTGAATGCTTCAGGGGCTGGGGCATAGCCAACATGAGCCCCACACCGAAGGAGGGTGGAGGTGTTTAATGCGAACTAGGGGTCATCCAAGCGCCGCAAAAGACCGCCATGCCCTGCACACCCCTTTTTTCTTTTCATATGCAGACGAGGGTTGAAGCCAACTTTGACCCACTGCTTGGATGACATCACCATATGCAAATCCATCTGCTGCAGGCCTTCCCCCAGGAATGCTTGCACTAGTAGTTGCATTTGGTTTGTTGTTTGGGGGTGCTTCAGTTTTAGGCAGCCTTCTGCCCTCCCATGTTCATCTGAAAATATGTGTTCTCCCTGCAGTTGTTGTCCCCAGATGAGAGTTCCCTTGTGCTGCCTCAGTTGAATCTCCTTTACTTGACAGAGATGTGCCTGAGCAGCGGCCCTCCCCAGCCCTATCCCAAATCATACTTATTTTGCATAGGAGATATCATGGTCATGAAGATTGTTCTCCCAGGGTGAGGTTCATTCATTGCATTCTGGGTATGCTGACCCCTGTGATTTCTCCAAATGTGGGAAACTCGACTGCATTATTTGTGGTAGTGGGGGACTGTGTTTGTGCTTTCCTCTGGTCAGCTCTGGTAAAAGTCAGATTTCTTTGTCTCAGATCTTCCTCTAGCCTTGTTCTTCTTTCGAGAGTTCCCTTGTGCTGCCTCAGTTGGATCTCCTTCACTTGACAGGGGGTGCCCAAGCAGCAATCCTCCACAGCTCTAGCCCAACTCCTACTTACCTGCCAGGTGAGATACTATGATCTTCACTGTTAGGGCAATCAGGATGTGGAATTCCCTGCCAGGGAAGGTGGTAATGGTGGACTCTGTAATTGGATTTAAAAAAGGAATGGATACATTTCTGAATGAAAAAGCTATCCAAGGTTATAATACTTAAAATATCAACATGGTTAATCCGGGGGTAACATGAGTTGTAGTAGTTAACTAGTCATAAAACATTATTCAGCAAGTATGTAGAATCATCACAACTTAAAACAGGTTGAACACGATGGGCAATTTGCCTCTTTTCAACCTCAAAAACTATATTACTATATGTTACTATATTACTATGTTACTGTAGTATACAGAACACCACAATGTAATGAGCAGTGATAGTGAGCACTGATGAGGATACTAGAACTGACACTGAGCAGCAAGATGCAGCACTGGACTATTAGTAATGTACTGTAGTATGCTGAGCACCACAATGCAGCACAAGACAATGAGCAGTGATACTGAGCACTGATGAGGATACTACTGAGAACTGACACTGAGCAGGAGAGACACACTACTAGTATTACTGAGCAGCAATAAGTAACCACTGATACTGAGCACTGATATTGAGATTTCCACTGAGAGAACATAGCCACGTCCTCTCCACTCTCTCTTCAATGCACGAGTAAAAATGGCGGCAACGCGCAGCTCTTTATATGAAATCCGAATCTCGCGAGAATCCGACAGCGGGATGATGACATTTTCCCTTGTTCAGGTTTTCCGAGTCAGGCGGGAACAACCGAGCCTGCCTTGGACCAGTGTAAACCACGTGGAGTTCGTGGGGAATTCGGTTCTCGGAGAACCGAACCCGCTCCTCTCTACCTTATACCCATAATTTTTTTTATTTTCAATCTAAGCCCCTGCAGTTTTCTGTAAGCATCTGCTTCGCTATGATGATCAACAAATCACAAGGGCAAACACTCAGGGCTTGAGGCGTAGATCTTAGGACCAGCTGCTACAAGCATGGCAGAGCTGTCACTATCACTGGTGACACCCAGAGAGGTGGCGAAGGAGATTGTAATGCAGTGCGCGCAGATAAGCAGCGCAATGGTAAAAAGGAGGCATGGTTTCATAGGTAGGGGCGTGGCCTGGTGGCCTGAATCTACATTTTGTTGCTCCGGGTGTCCCGGGGGTTGGGGGCTGCACCCCGGGGACTAGTGTGTGAGCGGTGCTGGCTCCTGCACAGTGACAGGACATGGCCACCCAGCATGACGCCTCCCTTCTTGACCATGCTGTAATTGCAGTCGCACTGCAGTTCAGCGTGATCATAAAAAATGGTGTAGCCTTCTGCTGGTGCAGACTGTATGTGTGCGCAGGAAGCCGCCACCATTTTTGTGATCACAGCGGCTGAATGTGATGTCATACAGCCGCTGTGACCACGCCCCCTGTGTCTCCTCCGTTGCAGACCCCATTTTGAAGCCTTGCCCCCGCACCGCTCCATCCCTGACTTGGAAATGGAGTGTTGCTGACCCCCCTCTCCCCCCCTGCCCCGATTGACAGGCAGAGGCGATCGCATTCTCTGCGGGGTGCCGCAGAAAATGCAGGCACATGCGTATGCTCTTAGCAATTTTTGCAGTTGGATCGCTTATTGTGATTGCAACCCAACCTGAATCAGGCCCTATTACCTATCACAATGCGCTGCGGGCAGTACAAAATTGGTTTAATATGGGAGAAAAACCCCCAGACCTGTGCTCCTTAACTGTACCTGGTGGCTTGTGGAGCGGCTGCCCAGTAATCAGTGTCCACGCCAGTGCGCACACGGTCCACCCCCTACGGCCACGCTCCCCTTCATCAGCGGCCTCGTGATCCGGAAGGGCGGTGTGTGTGTGACTGACCTTAGGAAGAAACCGGAGCCTCCGCTGCAGTGATCCAGCAACCAGGGCACGGGAGTATACAGCGCCGCTGGGAGTGATGAAGCTGCAGTAAAGATGTCTATTAGACCTAGCCTGCTGCAGCCCTTGTAGATTCTCATAAAAAAAGTTCTTATTTTCTTGTCAAAATTAATAGCTAAGAATAGGCTGCCTGAGGCAGGCCCCTGTTAAGTGGCCTGCTACTGAAGGCACCAACTACAAACTGAGCTCCCTGTTCATGGAAGCGGGGTTATAGAGGAGAATGCGCTGAGCATCTTGGGAACAGTCAAAAGCTTTGAGCCGGTTGGTGCCTCAGATCAAGATCCTACTCTACACCCCAATGTGAATCCTTGTGGAGTCCAGTGTACCCCACAGAAGAAATTAATGTGTCACACCCATTGGCAGCAACCTTAGAATAGCTGCTGACGGGCACAATTGAGAAAGGAAGGGGGGGGGGGGACATTTGAATCCAGCACATAGATGCAATTCAAATATGTAATTTGAACCTTCCTATTTTAAAATATAATGGATGAACCTCACCCTGTGAGAACAATCTTCATGATATAGAGATCTCATATGCAAAATAAGTATGAGTTGGGATAGGGCTGGGGAGGGTGGCTGCTCGGGCAAGCCCCTCCCCCGTCAAGTTAAGGAGATTCAACTGAGGAGGCACAAGGGAACTCTCGTCTGGGGACAACAACTGCAGGGAGACCACATCTTTTCAGATGAACATGGGAGGGCGGAAGGCTGCCTAATACTGAAGCACCATCAAATATCAAACCATATGCAATAACTAGTACAAGCATTCCTGGGGGAAGGTCTGCAGGAGACGAATTTGCATACGGTGATGTCATCCAAGCAGTGGGCCAAAGTTGGCTGGAACCCTCATCTGCATATGAAAAGAGAAAAGGGTTATGCAGGGCATGGCGGCCTTTTGCGGCGCTTGGATGACCCCTAGTTCGCATTAAACACCTCCACCCTCCTTCGGTGTGGGGCTCATGTTGGCTATGCCCCAGCCCCTGAAGTATTCAAGCTGATTTCTTGCAGCAGCTGGGCACTGTAACAGATCCAGAGCTGCTCTGTAAGGCAAATAAAAGGGTGTGGGCCCTGCAGCACTACCTGTAGTTCGCATTGTGCGTTGGAAGGCACAAAGTAAGCAGACGGGAGAAGTCAGGATAGTGCGCAAGGGCATAGAAGGGAGCGGCTCAAGAAAAGAGAAGTGGAAACAGACAGCAAACTAGGCTGGAGAGAGACCTGAGACAAAGAGATCTGAATTATACGAGAGTCGACCAGGGGAAACACAAATTATGCAGTCAAGTTTCCCACATTTGGGGAAATCGCAGGGGCAGCACACCCAGAGTGCAATGGGTGAGCCTTGCCCTGGGAGAAGCACCTTCAAGATCATAGTATCTCACCTGGCAGGTAAGTAGGAGTTGGGCTAGAGCTGGGGAGGGTCGCTGCTCGGGCACCCCCCTGTCAAGTGAAGGAGATCCAACTGAGGCAGCACAATGGAACTCTCGAAAGAAGAACAAGGCTAGAGGAAGATCTGAGACAAAGAAATCTGACTTTTACCAGAGCTGACCAGCGGAAAACACAAACACAGTCCCCCACTACCACAAATAATGCAGGCGAGTTTCCCACATTTGGGGAAATCACAGGGGTCAGCATACCCAGAATGCAATGAATGAACCTCACCCTGGGTGAACAATTTTCATGACCATGGTGTCTCCTATGCAAAATAAGTATGATTTGGGATAGGGCTGGGGAGGGCCGCTACTCAGGCACATCTCTGTCAAGTAAAGGAGATTCAACTGAGGCAGCACAAGGGAACTCTCATCTGGGGACAACAACTGCAGGGAGAACACATATTTTCAGATGAACATGGGAGGGCAGAAGGCTGCCTAATACTGAAGCACCCCCAAACAACAAACCAAATGCAACAACTAGTGCAAGCATTCCTGGGGGAAGGCCTGCAGCAGATGGATTTGCATATGGTGATGTTATCCAAGCAGTGGGTCAAAGTTGGCTTCAACCCTCATCTGCATATGAAAAGAGAAAAGGGGCGTGCAGGGCATGGCAGCCTTTTGCGGTGCTTGGATGACCCCTAGATCGCATTAAACACCCCCACCCTCCTTTGGTGTGGGGCTCATGTTGGCCATGCCCCATCCCATGAAGCATTCAAGCTGATTTCTTGCAGCAGCTGGGCACTGTAACAGCTCCAGAGCTGCTCTGTAAGGCAAGTAAAAGGGTGTGGGCCCTGCAGCACTACCTGTAGTTTGCATTGGGCATTGGAAGGCACAAAGTAAGCAGACGGGAGGAGAAGTCAGGATAGTGCACAAGGGTATAGAAGGTAGGGGCTCAAGAAAAAAGAAGTGGAAACAGACAGCAAACTAGGCTGGAGAGAGACCTGAGACAAAGAGATCTGAATTATACGAGAGCCGACCAGAGGAAACACAAATTATGCAGTCAAGTGTCCCACATTTGGGGAAATCGTAGGAGCAGCACACCCAGAGTGCAATGGGTGAGCTTTGCCCTGGGAGAAGCACCGTCCTGATTATAGTATCTCACCTGGGTGTGCTGCCCCTGCGATTTCCCCAAATGTGGGAAACTTGACTGCATAATTTGTGTTTCCCCTGGTCGGCTCTCATATAATTCAGATCTCTTTGTCTCAGGTCTCTTTCCAGCCTAGTTTGCTGTCTGTTTCCACTTCTTTTTTCTTGAGCCCCTCCCTTCTATACCCTTGTGGACTATCCTGACTTCTCCTCCTGTCTGCTTACTTTGTGCCTTCCAATGCACAATGCAAACTACAGGTAGTGCTGCAGGGCCCACACCCTTTTACTTGCCTTACAGAGCAGCTCTGGAGCTGTTACAGTGCCAAGCTGCTGCAAGAAATCAGCTTGAATGCTTCAGGGGCTGGGGCATGGCCAACATGAGCCCCACACCGAAGGAGGGTGGGGGTGTTTAATGCGAACTAAGGGTCATCCAAGCGCCGCAAAAGGCCGCCATGCCCTGCATACCCCTTTTCTCTTTTCATATGCAGATGAGGGTTCCAGCCAACTTTGGCCCACTGCTTGGATGACATCACTGTATGCAAATCCGTCTTCTGCAGACCTTCCCCCAGGAATGCTTGTACTAGTTGTTGCATTTGGTTTGTCGTTTGGGGGTGCTTCAGTATTAGGCAGCCTTCTGCCCTCCCATGTTCATCTGAAAATATGTGTTCTCACTGCAGTTGTTGTCCCCAGATGGGAGTTCCCTTGTGCTGCCTCAGTTGAATCTCCTTTACTCTAAAACTTTTAAAACTTAGCAAAAGTGTTTACTAAATAGCTGCTCGGCAAAGTTGCAATGCCGAGACTCCCTGACCAGCTGCCCAGGATGAACCCACCTTTCTAGTAGAATGGGTCTTCACCTAATTCAGTAACGGCAATCCTGCCGTGGAATGAGCATGCTGAATCTTACCACAGATCCAGCGCATAATGGTCTACATGGAAGCAGGACACCCAATCCTGTTGGGAGCATACAGGACAAACAGAGCCTCTGTTTTCCTAATCTGAACCGTTCTGGTGACATAAATTTTCAAAGTTCTGACCACAGCCAGAGACTTTGACTCAACGAAGGTGTCAGTGGCCAAAGGCACCATGTGGAAAGATGAACCACCTTCGGCAGAAATTGTTGACGTGTCCTCAATTCTGCTCTATCTTCATGAAAGATCAAATAAAGGCTCTTGTGATACTGCATGGTTTGTACTGTTTTCCATGTGCTCCCAGATCTTTCAAGAAAGAAGCATGGTCAAGAAAGTTCTGTTTGAAAAGAAACAACATTTACTGTCATTGTTATAGAATTTGGGAGAAAAAACAAGAAGAAATCTGCACTGTTGACGCACTGGACAGAATGAATGAATCATAAAATATAACCTTTATTAAGTATGTATTAAAATTGGATAAATATTAATATTATTATCCCAAACTGCAGTGAAACATAAAGGTTAAAATCACAGAACTAACATACATGTGCATAAGAAGAATAAAGAGATGTGAAAAAAAGGTTTAAAAAGCGTGTCCGTGTGTGATTATTTTTGAAGGCACAACCCTGGCGGGGTTGTTTATATAGATATATATGTTGCTAATAATCACTTTCTAGCGTAATGTTATTAAATAGCTGTTAGTATCTATGTCGTCAGGTACCACTGGGTCGTATCCTATATACTCCTGTGGGAAACTTGACTGCATAATTTGTGTTTCCCCTGGTCGGCTCTCGTATAATTCAGATCTCTTTGTCTCAGGTCTCTCTCCAGCCTAGTTTGCTGTCTGTTTCCACTTCTCTTTTCTTGAGCCGCTGCCTTCTATGCCCTTGTGCACTCTGCTGACTTCTCCTGTCTGCTTACTTTGTGCCTTCCAACGCACAATGCAAACTACAGGTAGTGCTGCAGGGCCCACACCCTTTTACTTGCCTTACAGAGCAGCTCTGGAGCTGTTACAGTGCCCAGCTGCAGCAAGAAATCAGCTTGAATGCTTCAGGGGCTGGGGCATAGCCAACATGAGCCCCACACCGACGGAGGGTGGAGGTGTTTAATGCGAACTAGGGGTCAGCCAAGCGCCGCAAAAGGCCGCCATGCCCTGCATGCCCCTTTTCTCTTTTCATATGCAGACGAGGGTTGAAGCCAACTTTGACCCACTGCTTGGATGACATCACCATATGCAAATCCATCTGCGGCAGGCCTTCCCCCAGGAATGCTTGCTTGCACTAGTTGTTGCATTTGGTTTGTTGTTTGGGGGTGCTTCAGTATTAGGCAGCCTTCTGCCCTCCCATGTTCATCTGAAAATATGTGTTCTCCCTGCAGTTGTTGTCCCCAGATGAGAGTTCCCTTGTGCTGCCTCAGTTGAATCTCCTTTACTTGACAGAGATGTGCCTGAGCAGCGGCCCTCCCCAGCCCTATCCCAAATCATACTTATTTTGCATAGGAGATACCATGGTCATGAAGATTGTTCTCCCAGGGTTAGGTTCATTCATTGCGTTCTGGGTATGCTGACCTCTGTGATTTCCCCAAATGTGGGAAACTCGACTGCATTATTTGTGGTAGTGGGGGACTGTGTTTGTGCTTTCCTCTGGTCAGCTCTGGTAAAAGTCAGATTTCTTTGTCTCAGATCTTCCTCTAGCCTTGTTCTTCTTTCAAGAGTTCCATTGTGCTGCCTCAGTTGGATCTCCTTCACTTGACAGGGGGGTGCCCGAGCAGCGACCCTCCCCAGCTCTAGCCCAACTCCTACTTACCTGCCAGGTGAGATACTATGATCATGAAGTTGCTTCTCCCAGGGCAAGGCTCACCCATTGCACTCTGGGTGTGCTGCCCCTGCGATTTCCCCAAATGTGGGAAACTTGACTGCATAATTTGTGTTTCCCCTAGTCGGCTCTCATATAATTCAGATCTCTTTGTCTCAGGTCTCTCTCCAGCCTAGTTTGCTGTCTGTTTCCACTTCTTTTTTCTTGAGCCCCTCCCTTCTACACCCTTGTGCACTATCCTGACTTCTCCTCCTGTCTGCTTACTTTGTACCTTCCGATGCACAATGCAAACTACAGGTAGTGCTGCAGGGCCCACACCCTTTTACTTGCCTTACAGAGCAGCTCTGGAGCTGTTACAGTGCCAAGCTGCTGCAAGAAATCAGCTTGAATGCTTCAGGGGCTGGGGCATGGCCAACATGAGCCCCACACCGAAGGAGGGTGGGGGTGTTTAATGCGAACTAAGGGTCATTCAAGCGCCGCAAAAGGCCGCCATGCCCTGCATACCCCTTTTCTCTTTTCATATGCAGATGAGGGTTCCAGCCAACTTTGGCCCACTGCTTGGATGACATCACTGTATGCAAATCCGTCTTCTGCAGACCTTCCCCCAGGAATGCTTGTACTAGTTGTTGCATTTGGTTTGTCGTTTGGGGGTGCTTCAGTATTAGGCAGCCTTCTGCCCTCCCATGTTCATCTGAAAATATGTGTTCTCACTGCAGTTGTTGTCCCCAGATGGGAGTTCCCTTGTGCTGCCTCAGTTGAATCTCCTTTACTCTAAAACTTTTAAAACTTAGCAAAAGTGTTTACTAAATAGCTGCTCGGCAAAGTTGCAATGCCGAGACTCCCTGACCAGCTGCCCAGGATGAACCCACCTTTCTAGTAGAATGGGTCTTCACCTAATTCAGTAACGGCAATCCTGCCGTGGAATGAGCATGCTGAATCTTACCACAGATCCAGCGCATAATGGTCTACATGGAAGCAGGACACCCAATCCTGTTGGGAGCATACAGGACAAACAGAGCCTCTGTTTTCCTAATCTGAACCGTTCTGGTGACATAAATTTTCAAAGTTCTGACCACAGCCAGAGACTTTGACTCAACGAAGGTGTCAGTGGCCAAAGGCACCATGTGGAAAGATGAACCACCTTCGGCAGAAATTGTTGACGTGTCCTCAATTCTGCTCTATCTTCATGAAAGATCAAATAAAGGCTCTTGTGATACTGCATGGTTTGTACTGTTTTCCATGTGCTCCCAGATCTTTCAAGAAAGAAGCATGGTCAAGAAAGTTCTGTTTGAAAAGAAACAACATTTACTGTCATTGTTATAGAATTTGGGTGAAAAAACAAGAAGAAATCTGCACTGTTGACGCACTGGACAGAATGAATGAATCATAAAATATAACCTTTATTAAGTATGTATTAAAATTGGATAAATATTAATATTATTATCCCAAACTGCAGTGAAACATAAAGGTTAAAATCACAGAACTAACATACATGTGCATAAGAAGAATAAAGAGATGTGAAAAAAAGGTTTAAAAAGCGTGTCCGTGTGTGATTATTTTTGAAGGCACAACCCTGGCGGGGTTGTTTATATAGATATATATGTTGCTAATAATCACTTTCTAGCGTAATGTTATTAAATAGCTGTTAGTATCTATGTCGTCAGGTACCACTGGGTCGTATCCTATATACTCCTGTGGGAAACTTGACTGCATAATTTGTGTTTCCCCTGGTCGGCTCTCGTATAATTCAGATCTCTTTGTCTCAGGTCTCTCTCCAGCCTAGTTTGCTGTCTGTTTCCACTTCTCTTTTCTTGAGCCGCTGCCTTCTATGCCCTTGTGCACTCTGCTGACTTCTCCTGTCTGCTTACTTTGTGCCTTCCAACGCACAATGCAAACTACAGGTAGTGCTGCAGGGCCCACACCCTTTTACTTGCCTTACAGAGCAGCTCTGGAGCTGTTACAGTGCCAAGCTGCAGCAAGAAATCAGCTTGAATGCTTCAGGGGCTGGGGCATAGCCAACATGAGCCCCACACCGACGGAGGGTGGAGGTGTTTAATGCGAACTAGGGGTCAGCCAAGCGCCGCAAAAGGCCGCCATGCCCTGCATGCCCCTTTTCTCTTTTCATATGCAGACGAGGGTTGAAGCCAACTTTGACCCACTGCTTGGATGACATCACCATATGCAAATCCATCTGCGGCAGGCCTTCCCCCAGGAATTCTTGCTTGCACTAGTTGTTGCATTTGGTTTGTTGTTTGGGGGTGCTTCAGTATTAGGCAGCCTTCTGCCCTCCCATGTTCATCTGAAAATATGTGTTCTCCCTGCAGTTGTTGTCCCCAGATGAGAGTTCCCTTGTGCTGCCTCAGTTGAATCTCCTTTACTTGACAGAGATGTGCCTGAGCAGCGGCCCTCCCCAGCCCTATCCCAAATCATACTTATTTTGCATAGGAGATACCATGGTCATGAAGATTGTTCTCCCAGGGTTAGGTTCATTCATTGCGTTCTGGGTATGCTGGCCTCTGTGATTTCCCCAAATGTGGGAAACTCGACTGCATTATTTGTGGTAGTGGGGGACTGTGTTTGTGCTTTCCTCTGGTCAGCTCTGGTAAAAGTCAGATTTCTTTGTCTCAGATCTTCCTCTAGCCTTGTTCTTCTTTCAAGAGTTCCATTGTGCTGCCTCAGTTGGATCTCCTTCACTTGACAGGGGGGTGCCCGAGCAGCGACCCTCCCCAGCTCTAGCCCAACTCCTACTTACCTGCCAGGTGAGATACTATGATCATGAAGTTGCTTCTCCCAGGACAAGGCTCACCCATTGCACTCTGGGTGTGCTGCCCCTGCGATTTCCCCAAATGTGGGAAACTTGACTGCATAATTTGTGTTTCCCCTAGTCGGCTCTCATATAATTCAGATCTCTTTGTCTCAGGTCTCTCTCCAGCCTAGTTTGCTGTCTGTTTCCACTTCTTTTTTCTTGAGCCCCTCCCTTCTACACCCTTGTGCACTATCCTGACTTCTCCTCCTGTCTGCTTACTTTGTGCCTTCCGATGCACAATGCAAACTACAGGTAGTGCTGCAGGGCCCACACCCTTTTACTTGCCTTACAGAGCAGCTCTGGAGCTGTTACAGTGCCAAGCTGCTGCAAGAAATCAGCTTGAATGCTTCAGGGGCTGGGGCATGGCCAACATGAGCCCCACACCGAAGGAGGGTGGGGGTGTTTAATGCGAACTAAGGGTCATTCAAGCGCCGCAAAAGGCCGCCATGCCCTGCATACCCCTTTTCTCTTTTCATATGCAGATGAGGGTTCCAGCCAACTTTGGCCCACTGCTTGGATGACATCACTGTATGCAAATCCGTCTTCTGCAGACCTTCCCCCAGGAATGCTTGTACTAGTTGTTGCATTTGGTTTGTTGTTTGGGGTGCTTCAGTATTAGGCAGCCTTCTGCCCTCCCATGTTCATCTGAAAATATGTGTTCTCCCGGCAGTTGTTGTCCCCAGATGAGAGTTCCTTTGTGCTGCCTCAGTTGAATCTCCTTTACTTGACAGAGATGTGCCTGAGCAGCGGCCCTCCCCAGCCCTATCCCAAATCATACTTATTTTGCATAGGAGATACCATGGTCATAAAGATTGTTCTCCCAGGGTGAGGTTCATTCATTGCATTCTGGGTATGCTGACCCCTGTGATTTCCCCAAATGTGGGATACTCAACTGCATTATTTGTGGTAGTGGGGGACTGTGTTTGTGTTTTCCTCTGGTCAGCTCTGGTAAAAGTCAGATTTCTTTGTCTCAGATCTTCCTCTAGCCTTGTTCTTCTTTCGAGAGTTCCATTGTGCTGCCTCAGTTTGATCTCCTTCACTTGACAGGGGGGTACCCGAGCAGCGACCCTCCCCAGCTCTAGCCCAACTCCTACATACCTACCAGGTGAGATACTATGATCATGAAGGTGCTTCTCCCAGGGCAAGGCTCACCCATTGCACTCTGGGTGTGCTGCTCCTGCGATTTCCCCAAATGTGGGAAACTTGACTGCATAATTTGTGTTTCCCCTGGTCGGCTCTCGTATAATTCAGATCTCTTTGTCTCAGGTCTCTCTCCAGCCTAGTTTGCTGTCTGTTTCCACTTCTCTTTTCTTGAGCCGCTGCCTTCTATGCCCTTGTGCACTCTCCTGACTTCTCCTGTCTGCTTACTTTGTCCTTCCAACGCACAATGCAAACTACAGGTAGTGCTGCAGGGCCCACACCCTTTTACTTGCCTTTCAGAGCAGCTCTGGAGCTGTTACAGTGCCCAGCTGCTGCAAGAAATCAGCTTGAATGCTTCAGGGGCTGGGGCATAGCCAACATGAGCCCCACACCGACGGAGGGTGGAGGTGTTTAATGCAAACTAAGGGTCATCCAAGCGCCGCAAAAGGCCGCCATGCCCTGCATACCCCTTTTCTCTTTTCATATGCAGATGAGGGTTCCAGCCAACTTTGGCCCACTGCTTGGATGACATCACCGTATGCAAATCCGTCTTCTGCAGACCTTTTCCCAGGAATGCTTGTACTAGTTGTTGCATTTGGTTTGTTGTTTGGGGGTGCTTCAGTATTAGGCAGCCTTCTGCTCTCCCATGTTCATCTGAAAATATGTGTTCTCCCTGCAGTTGTTGTCCCCAGATGAGAGTTCCCTTGTGCTGCCTCAGTTGAATCTCCTTTACTTGACAGAGATGTGCCTGAGCAGCGGCCCTCCCCAGCCCTATCCCAAATCATACTTATTTTGCATAGGAGATACCATTGTCATGAAGATTGTTCTCCCAGGGTGAGGTTCATTCATTGCATTCTGGGTATGCTGACCCCTGTGATTTCCCCAAATGTGGGAAACTCGACTGCATTATTTGTGGTAGTGGGGGACTGTGTTTGTGCTTTCCTCTGGTCAGCTCTGGTAAAAGTCAGATTTCTTTGTCTCAGATCTTCCTCTAGCCTTGTTCTTTTTTTGAGAGTTTCCTTGTGCTGCCTCAGTTGGATCTCCTTCACTTGACAGGGGGGTGCCCGAACAGCGACCCTCCCCAGCTCTAGCCCAACTCCTACATACCTGCCAGGTGAGATACTATGATCAGGAAGGTGCTTCTCCCAGGGCAATGCACTCTGGGTGTGCTGCTCCTACGTGTTCCCCAAATGTGGGACACTTGATTACATAATTTGTGTTTCCTCTGGTCGGCTCTCGTATAATTCAGATATCTTTGTCTCAGGTCTCTCTCCAGCCTAGTTTGCTGTCTGTTTCCACTTCTCTTTTCTTGAGCCGCTCCCTTCTATGCCCTTGTGCACTATCCTGACTTCTCCCGTCTGCTTTCTTTGTGCCTTCCAACGCACAATGCAAACTACAGGTAGTGCTGCAGGGCCCACACCCTTTTACTTGCTTTACAGAGCAGCTCTGGAGCTGTTACAGTGCCCAGCTGCTGCAAGAAATCAGCTTGAATGCTTCAGGGGCTGGGGCATAGCCAACATGAGCCCCACACCGAAGGAAGGTGGAGGTGTTTAATGCGAACTAGGGGTCATCCAAGCGCCGCAAAAGGCCGCCATGCCCTGCACACCCCATTTTTATTTTCATATGCAGACGAGGGTTGAAGCCAACTTTGACCCACTGCTTGGATGACATCACCATATGCAAATCCATCTGCTGCAGGCCTTCCCCCAGGAATGCTTGCACTAGTAGTTGCATTTGGTTTGTTGTTTGGGGGTGCTTCAGTATTAGGCAGCCTTCTGCCCTCCCATGTTCATCTGAAAATATGTGTTCTCCCTGCAGTTGTTGTCCCCAGATGAGAGTTCCCTTGTGTTGCCTCAGTTGAATCTCCTTTACTTGACAGAGATGTGCCTGAGCAGCGGCCCTCCCCAGCCCTATCCCAAATCATACTTATTTTGCATAGGCGATACCATGGTCATGAAGATTGTTCTCCCAGGGTGAGGTTCATTCATTGCACTCTGGGTATGCTGACCCCTGTGATTTCCCCAAATGTGGGAAACTCGACTGCATTATTTGTGGTAGTGGGGGACTGTGTTTGTGCTTTCCTCTGGTCAGCTCTGGTAAAAGTGAGATTTCTTTGTCTCAGATCTTCCTCTAGCCTTGTTCTTCTTTCGAGAGTTCCCTTGTGCTGCCTCAGTTGGATCTCCTTCACTTGACAGGGGGTGCCCGAGTAGCAATCCTCCACAGCTCTAGCCCAACTCCTACTTACCTGCCAGGTGAGATACTATGATCTTCACTGTTAGGGCAATCAGGATGTGGAATTCCCTGCCAGGGAAGGTGGTAATGGCGGACTCTGTAATTGGATTTAAAAAAGGAATGGATACATTTCTGAATGAAAAAGCTATCCAAGGTTATAATACTTAAAATATCAACATGGTTAATCCGGGGGTAACATGAGTTATAGTAGCTAACTAGTCATAAAACATTATTCAGCAAGTATGTAGAATCATCACAACTTAAAACAGGTTGAACACGATGGGCAATTTGCCTCTATTCAACCTCAAAAACTATGTTACTATATGTTACTATATTACTATGTTACTGTAGTATACAGAACACCACAATGTAATGAGCAGTGATAGTGAGCACTGATGAGGATACTAGAACTGACACTGAGCAGCAAGATGCAGCACTGGACTATTAGTAATGTACTGTAGTATGCTGAGCACCACAATGCAGCACAAGACAATGAGCAGTGATACTGAGCACTGATGAGGATACTACTGAGAACTGACACTGAGCAGGAGAGACACACTACTAGTATTACTGAGCAGCAATAAGTAACCACTGATACTGAGCACTGATATTGAGATTTCCACTGAGAGAACATAGCCACGTCCTCTCCGCTCTCTCTTCAATGCACGAGTAAAAATGGCGGCAACGCGCAGCTCTTTATATGGAATCCGAATCTCGCGAGAATCCGACAGCGGGATGATGACATTTTCCCTTGTTCAGGTTTTCCGAGTCAGGCGGGAACAACCGAGCCTGCCTCGGACCAGTGTAAAAGACGTGGAGTTCGTCGGGAATTCGGTTCTCGGAGAACCGAACCCGCTCCTCTCTACCTTATACCCATCAATTTTTTTATTTTCAATCTAAGCCCCTGCAGTTTTCTGTAAGCATCTGCTTCGCTATGATGATCAACAAGTCACAAGGGCAAACACTCAGGGCTTGAGGCGTAGATCTTAGGACCAGCTGCTACAAGCATGGCAGAGGTGTCACTATCACTGGTGACACCCAGAGAGGTGGCGAGGGAGATTGTAATGCAGTGAGCGCAGATAAGCAGTGCAATGGTAAAAAGGAGGCATGGTTTCATAGGTAGGGGCGTGGCCTGGTGGCCTGAATCTACATTTTGTTGCTCCGGGTGTCCCGGGGGTTGGGGGCTGCACCCGGGGACTAGTGTGTGTGCGGTGCTGGCTCCTGCACAGTGACAGGGCATGGCCACCCAGCATGACGCCTCCATTCTTGACCATGCTGTAATTGCAGTCGCACTGCAGTTCAGCGTGATCATAAAAAATGGTGTAGCCTCCTGCTGGTGCAGACTGTATGTGCGCGCAGGAAGCCGCCACCATTTTTGTGATCACAGCGGCTGAATGTGATGTCATACAGCCGCTGTGACCACGCCCCCTGTGTCTCCTCCGTTGCAGACCCCATTTTGAAGCCTTGCCCCCGCACCGCTCCATCCCTGACTTGGAAATGGAGTGTTGTTGACCCCCCTCTCCCCCCCCCCGCCCCGATTGACAGGCAGAGGCGATCGCATTCTCTGCGGGGTGCCGCAGAAAATGCAGGCACATGCGTATGCTCTTAGCAATTTTTGCAGTTGGATCGCTTATTGTGATTGCAATCCAACCTGAATCAGGCCCTATTACCTATCACAATGCGCTGCGGGCAGTACAAAATTGGGATAATATAGGAGTAAAACTCCCAGACCTGTGCTCCTTACCTGTACCTGGTGGCTAGTGGAGCGGCTGCCCAGTAATCAGTGTCCACGCCAGTGCGCACACGGTCCACCCCCTACGGCCACGCTCCCCTTCATCAGCGGCCTCGTGATCCGGAAGGGCGGTGTGTGTGTGACTGACCTTAGGAAGAAACTGGAGCCTCCGCTGCAGTGACCCAGCAACCAGGGCACGGGAGTATACAGCGCCGCTGGGAGTGATGAAGCTGCAGTAAAGATGTCTATTAGACCTAGCCTGCTGCAGCCCTTGTAGATTCTCATAAAACAAGTTCTTCTTTTCTTGTCAAAATTAATAGCTAAGATTAGGCTGCCTGAGGCAGGCCCCTGTTAAGTGGCCTGCTACTGAAGGCACCAACTACAAACTGAGCTCCCTGTTCATGGAAGCGGGGTTATAGAGGAGGATGCGCTGAGCATCTTGGGAACAGTCAAAAGCTTTGAGCCGGTTGGTGCCTCAGATCAAGATCCTACTCTACACCCCAATGTGAATCCTTGAGGAGTCCAGTGTACCCCACAGAAGAAATTAATGTGTCACACCCATTGGCAGCAACCTTAGAATAGCTGCTGACGGGCACAATTGAGAAAGGAAGGGGGGGGGGGGGACATTTGAATCCAGCACATAGATGCAATTCAAATATGTAATTTGTACCTTCCTATTTTAAAATATAATGGATGAACCTCACCCTGTGAGAACAATCTTCATGATCAAGAGATCTCATATGCAAAATAAGTATGAGTTGGGATAGGGCTGGGGAGGGTGGCTGCTCGGGCAGCCCCTCCCCCGTCAAGTTAAGGAGATTCAACTGAGGACGCACAAGGGAACTCTCGTCTGGGGACAACAACTGCAGGGAGACCACATCTGTTCAGATGAACATGGGAGGGTGGAAGGCTGCCTAATATTGAAGCACCATCAAATATCAAACCATATGCAACAACTAGTACAAGCATTCCAGGGGGAAGGTCTGCAGAAGACGGATTTGCATACGGTGATGTCATCCAAGCAGTGGGCCAAAGTTGGCTGGAACCCTCATCTGCATATGAAAAGAGAAAAGGGGCATGCAGGGCATGGCGGCCTTTTGCGGTGCTTGGATGACCCCTAGTTCGCATTAAACACCCCCACCCTCCTTTGGTGTGGGGCTCATGTTGGCCATGCCCCATCCCCTGAAGCATTCAAGCTGATTTCTTGCAGCAGCTGGGCACTGTAACAGCTCCAGAGCTGTTCTGTAAGGCAAGTAAAAGGGTGTGGGCCCTGCAGCACCACTGTCATGCCTTCAGCATTTGCTTTGTGTAGATCTGATTACTTTTACTACAGAAAGTTGTATTATTGCCCCATTTAGTGGTCAGTCCCATCAATTAATTTGACCCTCATAGCCTCTTGTAGCCAGTCTTGCAATGCATTCTGGGATGAAGAAGCTGGGATCAGCCTTTCTACTTCCCTCATGGTCCCAGACAGTCATGCTTTACATGGGTCCAACTCTCATATAGCATTCGATGGTGAGTTTGTATATTAAATGTCTCATCTCAACCTGTTTAGCCAGTGAGTAATGTTAGCTGCACTGTAGTTTATACTTGCACATGTAATCACATGTTTGCACAGCCTATGTTATATGTACTTGTGTATATCCATTTTGCTTTTCACATGCATATCATAATTGCATATTCTTGTTTCATTAACAGTTTTACCTCATTATCACATATCATCATATCGTATTGTACATCAAATCAACGCATCATATCTGTGATCCCTTTACTGAATAATAAAACACCGTTCTACAAACACCTCTTCTGAACAGATTATTGAAAAGTAAAGGTGGTTATACTGTAGGCTTCAAATTTGCCAGAAAGGGCTTAGTGAGAGGCTGAACAGTAAAACATCGAATGCTACAAGCAGATGGACTCTCTTACACTGACTCCGTCAGTAAATCATTGCCTGTCAGCAGTGGGGACATATACTGACTTACAGAGCCGTTACACTGCCAGCCACAGCTATCTGCATATGACAGCCACACAGTTTCTATACAGTCTACCAACCATGGCAGCTCAGCAATAGGAGTACCGCCATTTGACTACACAGAAACCTGTACAAGTCAGTGCAGCCACGCTTATAAGGCAACACAACAGTCTCTTCACAGTCAAGCAGCTTCATAACAGTTCAAAGATACTGACTCCTCAGAGATCTGCGACCAGTCTGAACAGTTACTTGCAGACAGCATTACAGCAGTCTCTACACAATCAAACATCTCTACCAGATCACCATGTCACAGAAAACGATATCCTCATACAAAACAAGGTCCCAAGTCTCTGGTTCCTCCAAATCCTTGTCTGTCAGTAATGCAGCCATCATGGCACGTGCAAAAGCGGAAGCCGCAAAAGTAAGGGCTAACTTTGCCGAGCAGGAGATGCAATTAAAAATCGAGAGCAAACGCTTAGAAGCAATCAGCGAGAAGCTCGCTGCAGAGAAGGAGGCAGCGGCTGCCATAGCTGAAGCAGAAATCTTGGAGACTGCAGAACTCCCTGATATAAGAAGAACCAATGTACTTGACACAGAGAATGGATCTCAGGATTCACTGCAACGCACATCAGAATACGTACGTCAAGTCTCAAAAAGGAGTAGCAACCCTCCATCTTTACAAGGTACGCATTCAGACCTCATGCAAACAAATCAAGTACACTCTACAGCGCCACCACCAGTGGACAACAGACCACACATTTGCAAGCAAGAGAATCCTAGACACTGTGAACCTATGAGGGACAACTCTTCCCCACCTCAGATGTCTGAATCTGCAAACTCCAAGAAAGACACAGCCTACTTCACACAGAAGCGGTGTGATACCAACCGTCGGGAACCAGACAACACTAACAGGTATGACTACACACCATATACCTACCGTGTTAATGTACCGACATCTCCAAGAGCCAATCAGGACACATTAGACTTTGCTAAATTTCTCACCCGCCGTGAATTAGTCACGATTAGTATTTCAAAGTTCAATGATCGCCCTGAGAACTTCAGAGCCTGGCAGTCCTCTTTTCAAAACGCTATCAGAGGAATAGACCTTTCACATAGTGAAGAGATAGACCTCTTAATTAAATGGCTTGGGAATGAATCTGCAGAACATGCTAGAAGGATAAGAGTGATTAACATTAACCACCCTGAGAATGGACTTAGGATGATCTGGGATAGACTTAATGAGTGCTATGGCTCACCAGAGATAATAGAGAGTGCTCTGTTCAAAAGAATAGACGATTTCCCCAGGTTACCCAACAAAGGCTATCAGAGACTCAGAGAACTAAGTGACTTACTAAAAGAACTTCAAGTAGCTAAATGTGAGGGAGATTTACCAGGACTTGCCTTCCTTGACACAGCCAGAGGCGTTAACCCTATAGTGCAGAAACTACCGTATAATCTGCAGGAACAATGGATCAACCATGGCTCCAAATATAAGCGGCAGAACAAAGTGCAATTTCCACCATTCTCAGTTTTCGTGGACTTTGTACACCAGCAAGCTATGACCAGGAATGATCCTAGTTTTGCCTTTACCTTGACAAATACTGCACCTATGGTACCTAACCCCCGCAAAACATCAGTTGCAGTTCACAAGACTAATGTGCATTATTCAGATTCTTTCCGCAGGTCTACCAGCTTTAATCGCCAAGAGACCACAGACAAAGATCCAGCCAAGCAATGTCCTCTGCATCACAAACCGCATCCTCTCCTGAAATGCAGAACCTTCAGAGAAAAGTCCCTGGAGAACCGCAAAGCCTTCTTAAAGGAGAATAGGATCTGCTACAAGTGCTGTTCCTCCACATCACACCTCGCCAAGGACTGCAAGGTTAGTGCTAACTGCACAGAATGCCACAGCACAGACCACAATACCGCTCTACACCCTGGTCCTCCCCCATGGGCTTTGCAACACAGTTATACCGATACAGAGCATGGCGGGGAGCACAGTGTAGAACAAAAAGACACTGTTGCAGTCACACCAGAAATAACTTCACAATGTACCGAAGTCTGCAAAGATGCCATTAGCGGTAGATCCTGCTCCAAAATATGTTTAGTCAAAGTTTACCCCAAAGGCCATCCAGACAAAGCCGTTAAACTTTATGCAATCCTAGATGACCAAAGTAACAGGTCTCTAGCCAGATCAATCTTCTTTGAGACCTTTAATGTTAAAGGACCCAGCACTCCTTACTCCTTAAGATCCTGCGCAGGGAGTTTTGAGACAACAGGAAGGAGAGCAACTGGCTATCAAATTGAGTCCTTGGATGGGAAGACATGTCTCTCTTTACCAACTATCACAGAGTGTGACGAGATTCCAGACAATAGGAGTGAGATTCCTACACCAGATGTAGCTAAACACCATACACATTTGAAACGCATAGCACATCTGATACCAGAACTGGATCCACATGCCCAAATAAATCTACTCATTGGGAGGGATATCCTACAAGTCCACAAAGCCAGAAGTCAGATTAATGGTCCACATAACGCACCTTACGCTCAAAGACTGGATCTGGGATGGGTAATAATAGGAGAAGTATGTCTTGGAGATGTGCATAATCCAGATTCTGTCAACAGCATGCTTACCTGTACTTTAGAAAATGGACGCCCTTCTCTATTCCAGCCATGTCATAACCATTTCCTCATAAAGGAATTACCACACTGTACCTTCATAGACTCAACTAGTGACAACCATATCTGTGACAACTATCAAGATCATCTGGGACACGCAGTCTTCCAGAGAACAAAGAAGGATGACCAGGTGGCAATGTCCATAGAGGACAAACTATTCTTGGAAATAATGGAGAAAGGACTAGTCAAGGATGATGCCAACAGCTGGGTTGCTCCTCTACCCTTTAGAACACCCAGACAACGCCTTCCTAATGACAGAGAACAAGTACTCAAACGCTTCTCTTCACTTAAACACAACTTTCACAGGAAACCAGAGATGAAAGATCATTTCTTCTCCTTTATGGCTAAAATATTTGAGAATGGTCACGCCGAGATAGCTCCCATTCTTAAAGACACAGAAGAATGCTGGTACCTGCCAATGTTCGGAGTATATCACCTGAAGAAACCAGGTCAGATAAGAGTGGTGTTCGATTCCAGTGCCCAGTTTGAAGGTGTTTCTTTAAATGACGTACTCCTGACAGGACCAGACCTTAACAACAAACTCCTAGGAGTACTCATCCGTTTCTGAAAAGACTCTATTGCCTTCACAGCTGACATTCAACAAATGTTTCATTGCTTTCTTGTGAGAGAAAAAGACAGGAATTTCCTAAGATTCTTCTGGTTCAGAGAC
>NW_026970178.1:365000-413294 GCF_028390025.1 Pseudophryne corroboree
TGTATACAAAGACATTGGAAGAAGTAGCTGAGCTCAGCCAGGGAAGGGCCCCAAAGACACGGCATGGCTCCACAATCTTGTCCTTGTCTTTATGATTGCTTAAACACACAAAAAAACATTATAATGAATATTATTGTAGATATAGTTAAGTCAAGCAATAGTTTTCAATATTTTAAATATATGTTTTTGTTTTCAAAAGATAGTTCCGAAACGCGTTGGGACTCATGTAACATAAAGCAATACTCTCCCCAACCCAGGAGTGGACAGATTGTGTATCTGGCCGGCACCCAAGCCCCGATTGGGCGTCTTCATTGCAATGTGGCAGGAGGCACAAGGAAGACCCCGAATTGCCTTTTCAACAAACCATTAAGTCCTAATTAATTTTAGTGCTCATTTACAGGAGCCTTGAGTACTTAGCTGCCTTTACTGTCAGGGTCATCGTTGTACTGTTGGCTACTGCTGGTGCTCTGAATATATGCATCACCGGTTCTGTTACTGGGGGATTCTCTAGGGATGCAGTCAAGATGCTGGCTGTCCGGATCTCGGCAGTCAGAATCCCGACACTGGATCAAAATGTTGCCGGAACCCATTTTATGAGCGCTATTTAATTCTATTCACCCCCTTCCACACCCATTCTGTTTTTGCTGACGGGCGTAGTATAATCATTTCAGCTCGCTACCCCGCGGTATCAAAGGCACCCAATCCGTTACGCAGCTAAACCTGATTACTATGGGCGCGATATGCTTGATAACAGGGATCACTTTAGAAAGTAGATTGGGCATGATCTTTCATTTGAATACCGCCTTTGGGGGTCATTCGGAGTTGATTGCTCGCTGCCGTTTTTCGCAGAGCAGTGATCAGTTAAAAAAACCGGCAAATATGCGCATGCACCGCAATGCGCACGCGCGACGTACAGGTACATCGAGCATCGTGGTTTTGCACAGGTTCTAGCGAAACTTTCAGTCGCACTGGCGGTCGCAAGGAGATTGACAGGAAGAGGGAGTTTCTGGGTGTCAACCGACCGTTTTCTGGGAGTGTTTGGAAAAACGCAGGCGTGGCCGGGTGTTTGCTGGGCGGGTGTCTGACGTCATTACCGTGTCACTCGTCGCAGCAATCATCGCACAGGATAAGTAACTACAGGGCTGGTCTTGTTTTGCACAAAATGATTTTGCAGGCGCTCTGCTGCACAAGCGTTCGCACTCCTGCAAAGCGAAAATACACTCCCCCGTGGGCGGCGACTATGCGTTTGCACGGCTGCTAAAAACTGCTAGCAAGCGAACAACTCGGAATGACCCTCTTTGTGTCCACCCGGATCCAGAACCTTTCCCCACTGTCACCGCACTCCCATCACTCCTTCTTCCCCCACCATTTTCTCAAGTCTCCTTCCCTATCATCACAACCCCATCTTTCCTGTTCGCTCATTGGGGGTAATTCCAAGTTGATCGCAGCAGGAAATTTTTTAGCAGTTGGGCAAAACCATGTGCACTGCAGGGGAGGCAGATATAACATTTGCAGAGAGAGTTAGATTTGGTTGGGTTATATTGTTTCTGTGCAGGGTAAATACTGGCTGCTTTATTTTTACACTGCAATTTAGATTGCAGATTGAACTCACCACACCCAAATCTCTCTCTCTCTCTGCACATGTTACATCTGCCTCCCCTGCAGTGCACATGGTTTTGCCCAGCTGCTAAAAAATTTCCTGCTGCGATCAACTTGGAATTACCCCCATTGTCTTTCCTTCTTATGTATGTCAGCTATGTATACTACTACGAAACACTGGTCAGTTCTGTGTATACTACCACGTTTATGATCGCGTCCAACCCTCTGATCATTCTGAACCTTCAGCCCTGCTCACAGCGGTCCTGGTAGTTTACACTATCCAATGTCCACATTGATCTGGATATCGAAACTCTTTAGCACAATTTCCCCCATCTTCCTTTTGTGAATTTTCTAGGGCTTTTAATGCTGCTTACTGTATGGCATCATTAAATAACTTTTATTAGAACCTTATCTGGTACCATGTTTGCATGTATTATATCAGAGGTTCTCAAACTCGGTCCTCGGGGGCCCACACAGTGCATGTTTTGCAGGTCTCCTCACAGAATCGCAAGTGAAATAATGAGCTCCACCTGTGGACCTTTTAAAATGTGTCAGTGAGTAATTAATACACCTGTGCACCTGCTGGGTTACCTGCAAAACATGCACTGTGTGTGCCCCCGAGGACCGAGTTTGAGAACCACTGCATTATATCATTCACGCGTACTGATTCTGGGCCAGCAGTACATTAGTGACATATACACTAGGTGTAGTAGGTGCAGCGCTGGAAAGTTGTCCTTCTTGTCTATGTATTGGGTCCCTCTCAGCAACTCCCAGGCACACTTGACTATGGGGGTCATTCCGACCCGCTCGCACGCAGCGGTTCTTCGCTGCAATGTGAACGGGTCGGGACTGCGGCAGCGCGGTGCCCGCAATGCGCACGCGCGTCTTTGCCTGGCGACGGTCATCGCCGGGCAGCGACGCTGCCAGTGCTGAAAGTGATCGCAGCGGCGATAAAAAGAAGACTGACGCCGGGGAGGCGTTCCGGGGCGTGGAGATCTGAACGCAGGCGTTTGGAGGGCGGATGTCTGATGTCAATCCCGTCGCTGGATCCATCGCACAGGGTAAGTAAGTCTGACCCTGGTCTTGTTTTGCAGGAAACTTTTTTAGCATAGCAGGGCTACACAAGCGATCACAGCCCTGCTATGCTAAAATACACTCCCGCATAGGCGGCGTCAAGTTGATCGCACGAGCAGCAAAAAGTTGCTACGTGCGATCAACTCGGAATGAGGGCCTATTTTTAGGTGTATTCTTGTTTGTGCATCTCTGATTAATGTATACTTTGGACTTGGTGCCAGGGCATAGCAAGGTTCCTGTAATCAGAGTATCTAACTTCATGTACATGGATGTAAGTAGTAAAATGATATAAGCTAGGGCTAAAATTGTGCGCATAAGCTGAATTATTGTAAAAAACAAAAAAATTGTGCTTTGCTATGACTGAGCCTAAGGGGAGATGTATCACGCCATCTAAAGAGTGAGGAAGCGGAGAAGCTGCCCACAGCAATCAGTCAGCTTATTGTTCATGTTTATCAAGTACGTTCTATAACATGATAAGTAGAAGTTGGTTGGTTGCTATGGGCAACTTCACCACTCTTTGGAAGGCTTGATACCCCCCTACCCCAAATGTACAGTCATTTGGCAATAGGAAGCCCTGCCTGGTAATGCAAGTGAGCTGTGCCTAACCCTGCTGTTGGATTGTTCTTATGTTTCTGAGTTTTCAGCAGGCGATTTCAGGCAGAAGCCCTTTAAGTACTAGGATTTGTAGAACCTTAGTACCATAGGGTTTGTTTGTTTTTTAAACTGGGCAAATTGTATTTTTTGAGCGGATTTACCCTTTCACCCTACATAATAAAAAGCCAATGCTGCTCCTCATCTATATGGGGGGGTTTCAAGCGTATTGCGTGCCAGGGGGCACTAGATGGCACCCGACGGAGCAATTCAAGTGTACATCGGTTTGGCTGTCTTTATAGCCTTAACGCTATAAATGAATGAAAAGGTCTTACTGTAAAGCATAGGCTTATACCATCGTCATTCATTGGAACGTCACCTAGATGACCAGTAATATTCTGCCGCTGTTACACTAGATCACAAAGACCTGAAGCTAGGCACACGTTGGTGTTTCCACACTCTGCCCATAGAAACTCCTCATTTTTCGCAGTGTGCTACCTGCATGAGAAGGGTTAATGTCAAGTTGTCCGCTTTATTCAGTAGCCTGGAGTTTGAGTGAAACTGTATCCCACACTTAGTCTGCATGTCTCTAACGCCTTGTCATTCCTTCCCAGGGTAGGGAACCTTCCCTATGACCCATTTGATGTTTGCAACTGTAGCAATGTCATTCAAACCCTGAAAAAAGCCTTTGTGCCTCAATCACATATTAGGCCCTGCACAGCAGCTATGTGTTATATAGTCTGCAGATTGTGACCCCATTTACCACTTATGAGTGGAAACTGTGAAAGGGGTAGTTGAGGGTGCACTTTGTTCATATGGACATGGAGACGGTAACCGGCGTAACTTGGTTATGTGAAACTGCTGGGGGAGAACAGCTTACTCCAATATGTCAGCAACTTGGCTTTACGGCGGTGACCTGGCGCTCTGGCTGTTACGTAAAAGGGGAATAATTTCCCCAATCGCCAAAACTGGTTGTAGCTATAAATGGCAGCCTA
Organism: Pseudophryne corroboree; assembly: GCF_028390025.1. Classification (NCBI taxonomy): domain Eukaryota; kingdom Metazoa; phylum Chordata; class Amphibia; order Anura; family Myobatrachidae; genus Pseudophryne; species Pseudophryne corroboree. The sequence goes on from NW_026970178.1 coordinate 369,260, forward strand.
TCCAGAAATACAGTACTCATTTAAACAACCCTGGCAGAAGTAATCTGGGCATGTAGGGCTGTGCTGCAAATTACACTGTTCCTGAGATCAGATAGTCGCCACCCAGGGAGAGTGAAAATTAGCCCCGTGCAAGTGTGCGATTGCATGTGTACGGTGTGCGAAAATTCCCGTCAGTCAGCGGACAGCTGCAAAACCATTCGCATCACACTCACCATCTAATGTTTTTCCCATTCTGTGCAGTGTGTGTATAGCTCAATACTTACTCCTACAGTGCAAAGAAATCAGACTGATCGGTGCCGGAGCTGACGTCACACACCCTCCCTGAAAATGCTTGGGAATGCCTGCGTTTTTCCAGACACTCCCAGAAAACGTCCAGTTACCACCCACAAACGTCCTCTTCCTGTCAGTCAGCCTGAGATCGGCTGTGTGATCGAAATTTTGACACCATCCTGTCGCTGTTTGGCAACGCGCCTGCGCATTGCGGTGCATACGCATGCACAGTAGTTCGTTAATCACCCGCTGTGCGAAAACGCACAGCAGCGATCAGGTCATACTGTAAGTAGTCCACATCGCACAATGGGGGTCATTCCGAGTTGATCGTAGCTGTGCTAAATTTAGCACAGCTACGATCATCTTTCCTGACATGCGGAGGGACGCCCAGCACAGGGCTAGTCCGCCCTGCATATCAGTCCGGCCCCCCTCACAGAAGTGCAAAGGCATCGCACAGTGGCGATGCCTTTGCACTTCAGGAGTAACTCACGACCAGCGCAGCTTTAGCGTGCCAGCCACTCCCCCGTTTCTCCAGCCACTCTTGCGTTTTTACCTGGCACGCCTGCGTTTTTTAGCACACTCACGGAAAACGCTCAGTTACCACCCAGAAACGCCCCTTTCCTGTCAATCACACTCCGATCACTCGAGCGATGAAAAAACGTCGCTCGAGCCTGTGTAAATCTACAAAGTTTTGTGTGAAAGTACTTAGCGCATGCGCGCTGCGTACCATGCGCATGCGCATTTTTGTCATTTTTTCACTTGATCGCTGCACTGCGAAAATCGGCAGCGAGCGAAAACTCGGAATGACTACCATTGTGTGTAGAATTTTGAGGGGAAAAAATTAATTTATTCCATTTTGTAATATGGCTGTAACATAACAAAATGTGGAAAAAGTGAAGCGCTGTGAATACTTTCCGGATACACTGTATGAGCAAATGGTAGCAGAGAGGAGCGGGAATAATGATGTTTGAGTTGTTGTCGTGTGCTTTCTGCTCAGGCACACACCATCTGCAAAGAAAACTAAAGTCTGTGACTGTGTGGGCCTATCAAAATGCTTTATATAGAAAATAAATACAAAATAAATTAAAAAAGCTTTGTCTGTACTACACAAGCAATCAGGCCTACCTCACATCAACATTTTGCTCATTCATTCTCCATTGCCTGAAGAAGAGGCTGGATGCTGTGAAACGCGTAGCAAGCAGGGTGATAGAGAGCTCTGTATGTTATTTTATGCTTTATTTTCAGGTTTATCAATTATAAATAAAATAAATACATTATTTTGTGATGCTTTGCTTATTCTTCCACATTTTATGTATTTTTAATTGCAAAAAAGTATTTTGAATTTCTAATGTTTATCCATGATGTGAGTATTATGCTGTGTTTATTAATGAAGCATTTAGTTTTATGCTACTTGTTCCTGGATCACATCCAGTGTGCAGCTCACGTTATTAGTCAGTATAACAGTTTGTACCTAGATGTAGTGGTAAGTTGGATAAACTTATTGGACAGATTTGTTGCACTTATGGTTCTCCATTATAGAGCGTAAGGGATAGTCCACTCACAACTATTTAATATATGCCACTCTAGGCTATCATCAGTGGTCTAAACTTCCATTTCAGAAACCGGAAATTAAATAATTTTTTTCCCAGTGGAATGATTTTTTTTGTCCCAGTTCCCAGCAGCGTATGTAATGTGTTTTAAGTGATCAAAACTTTTGTTTTCTTTCTTTTTGCCCTGCATGGGTTCCAATTGACACCCAACCACAACCTGCAGATTTCAGAACTAACTGGCTGATTCTGCTACTGTGAACGTGTGTTAATTAGTGTCCCCCCCCCCCCCCCCCCTGGGTTTGTGGAGGGCAGGGCGCTGAAGTGCCGGTGAAGCATGAAAAGGTGGCACAATTGGCCAGGGAGGGGGTGCGGCAGACCGGCGCCACCTACAAAAGGTGCTGGGCTTCCCCCAAGCTCTCCTTTTAATGAGCAAAATATCTATTCACGCGGCGGAGGCAGGCTGTTTTAGCAGGGTGCATTTTGCCCTTTAAAAATCGGGTAGGGCGCTGTGCTAAAACAGCCTAGTGTGACGACTATTAATGTTATCCTGTTCAAATAGACGCCTGCTGCTGGCTTCTGTGATCCGCTGGGCGCAGCGTCAAATCATCTGCATAAGCATCGGGCATCTGAGTAACTCCCAGGATGGCAGGTGTTTTCACGCTGCTGGGCCTAGAAATCAGTGTTAGAAGGTGCAGACCCTGGCTTCAGCACGCCTACAAAACGAGGGTGACACCCCTGTTTTGTCAAAACGCTCACTGTCGTCACTTTCATGCGACCCACAAATGGTGACCTGCAGCGGCTTGGGGGCACTGAGTGTGATCTCGCACACATAGATCCGCGCATTGCGCACATCTCTCAAGATCGGCGTTATATGCAAACCATCAGGAACGCAAGTCTGATCTGCACTGCTGAAGACTCAATCAATTTATCGCCAGCTGATAAGCCTCTTTGCAAGTCGTGGCTTTTTTTATCAGGGGAAATAGCAATTTGTCCGTTCGTGATGCATTTTCCATTTCATTGACACATATCCTTTTGGCTGTAAGTTTTAAACCGCCTTGAAACACTAGATTTACTGACAACAGTCAGCAGACATGGGTGGTCATTCCGAGTTGTTCGCTCGGTAATTTTCTTCGCATCGCTGCGATTTTCCGCTAATTGCGCATGCGCAATGTTCGCACTGCGACTGCGCCAAGTAAATTTGCTAAGAAGTTTGGTATTTTACTCACGGCATAACAAGGTTTTTTCTTCGTTCTGGTGATCGTAATGTGATTGACAGGAAGTGGGTGTTTCTGGGCGGAAACTGGCCGTTTTATGGGAGTGTGTGAAAAAACGCTGCTGTTTCTGGGAAAAACGCGGGAGTGGCTGGAGAAACGGAGGTGTCTGGGCGAACGCTGGGTGTGTTTGTGACGTCAAACCAGGAACGAAACTGACTGAACTGATCGCAGTGGCAGAGTAAGTGTCGAGCTATCAGAAACTGCAAAGAAATTTCTATTCGCAATTTTGAGAATCTTTCGTTTGCAATTTTGCTAAGCTAAGATACACTCCCAGAGGGCGGCGGCTTAGCGTGTGCAATGCTGCTAAAAGCAGCTTGCGAGCGAACAACTCGGAATGAGGGCCATTGATGTGTGCTTTACAAAGAAGCATGATTGTAGCGGGCAGTCCAAGCTGGACAAAACGTAAAAACGCATGTGGCTGAGAAATTACCTAGCACAAACACTGAATAATTAGGAAAACGTTGACTAGTCTGAATGATTTCATCTTGGTTCCTGGTGTTGCATGTCTTGGGGAGGATTGGGATGTGGACAGAGTCATGGCAGCTGTTGCATCTGATGCTGGTGGTGGTAGTGTAAAGGATGTCCTTGTGGGAAACATTTAGAAGCAATGCAGTGCTGCAAAATATTCACTCATCACTGCCAATAGTTATAGTGGTGTAACTTAGTGACACTCAGATGATACTTCATACCTCGAAGCTAGATGAAACCTAGAATCCGGGGAGTAGATTTAAATCCAATTAAGATAGTTACTAGCAATTTGTGTCCACTTCCACCTCTTACTCTTGTAGCTGCTCTGCATGGGACTGATCTGATGCCACTGTCCTTTTAGGGACACAGCAATTTGCTAAGTCCGAGGCTGCCACCTACAGGAAGTCTCTCACAAAGTAGACGTGATTCCACACCAGTATTCTGAAGGTTCCAAGAGATAATTCATAATAATAATAATACTACAGTACCAGTATAACATCTAATATACACGTATGATTCGTGTTGTAATTAAAGGGTCTGGTGGTGCACCCAGAGTCAGAAACAAACTAGGAAAAGAGGAAAATACAGAAGACTCTTGTGTGGGTGCACTCTTTTTTTATGTATATGTTAATATGAAGATATTAAGACATAACTTTTATTTTTAATTATTCTAAGAAAAAATCCACACTTGTGTTATCCACCACAATTAATTTTGTATTGCTACATACAATTATGATTCAGCCCACCAGCTTCTCTGAAAGATGCCATATCTGTTGATGTGACTGATCAAACTGTACAGGTTGGGGTGTGTATAGGCCACAACCAGTGTTACAATCTTTAAAGAAAATTGGAAATGTTCTGGTTAGTCTATATTGGTAGACTCCAGGAGGGATGTAGACACTATTGCTCTACATCCTGTTCCTATCCAACCAGCACAAGCTCTGCATGTATTAATAGGACCTCAGAGGGTCAATGTACCAAGATGTTAGGAGGAGTATAGATCCTTATTGGTATTGGACCAATTGAATCTATGACATATCAAAAGAGACGGTACGGAAGGTGAGCAAAAGAAATGATTGAAGGAGAAAGTGGTGATCCTGCTGTTGGTTTAGAGTCGAGAAGGTCACGAATTACAACACCGGGTATTCTCTGGGGGTCACCCTCACAGATACTGACCCAGCCCACCACCGTTTTGCTTCCAAGATCGGACGAGATCGGGCTCTGTCAGTGGGGTATGGTAGTAATTTCTCGGGCCTCCTTGTGGCCGACTCACCAATGAGAGTGCACCTGAATTGAGGGAGGGGAAAAAAGGTTTAGGGTGAGGGAGACAGAAATAATTGGCGGATCTGCTGTCTATGTTAGGCACAGGATAAACCTGTGGATCATGGATGAGAGTCCGCAGATGTATAAGGAGGAAAGGGAGGAAAGGAACAAAGAGAGAGAGGGGGAAGAGAGAAGAGGAGACTGAGTGAAAAGATGATGACAGATATCCTCTGGTATCAAATACAGAATTATCAAAATTGTCAGCAACTAGGTATAGGTCAGATTGACTGGCAATACATTCCGTGGTCACTTTGATTCAGAACAATATATAGATATCAAATTGGTATCACAACCAGAATGTCATCAAAAAAATATATATGAATAAGAATAATTTGAACATAGGCCAGATTAACTGGCAATACTGTGTATATTCCGTGATCACTCTGTTTGGAAAAATAAGTATTTGTATTCTCCTAAGTGCTATTATTCTATATAGACCAGCATAAACATAACAGTAATATTGTTGGTAATTCTGTTGAGTATAGTGGTTTTGATGCTGGGATTTAAAGAGAGCAAAAAGTAATAATGCCGAAGAAAAGAAGGAAAAACAACATTTTTAGAAGAAAAAAAACAGAAAAAAAGAAATATTGAGAATTTCCTTTAAATGGTTATTCTGGGTATGACAATCATAGTCCAGATCCTTGGACTGCCCTGCTCAGGGCCAAGAATAAAATATATATAAAAGGTAATAAAAATAACAAATCATCACGTATTGCTGAATTGCTGTGTAGGTATAGAAATTCCCAGAAAATTGATAGAAAAAGTGTACCGGTCCCTGCCCAGGTCCCTGGGTCAGTTACTAAATAACAGGATGCAATATGTACTCCTCAGGTCCTTAGTTCATGTTGAAATTATTCATACAGGAATACTGGAATAGGTCATGCTGGAACTAGGATAGGACATGCTGGACCCCCGTATTCCAGCATGTCCTATCCTAGTTCCAGCATGACCTATTCCAGTATTCCTGTATGAATAATTTCAACATGAACTAAGGACCTGAGGAGTACATATTGCATCCTGTTATTTAGTAACTGACCCAGGGACCTGGGCAGGGACCGGTACACTTTTTCTATCAATTTTCTGGGAATTTCTATACCTACACAGCAATTCAGCAATACGTGATGATTTGTTATTGTTATTACCTTTTATATATATTTTTTTTCTTGGCCCTGAGCAGGGCAGTCCAGGGATCTGGACTATGATTGTCATACCCAGAATAACCATTTAAAGGAAATTCTCAATATTTCTTTTTTTCTGTTTTTTTCTTCTAAAAATGTTGTTTTTCCTTCTTTTCTTCGGCATTATTACTTTTTGCTTTCTTTAAATCCCAGCATCAAAACCACTATACTCAACAGAATTACCAACAATATTACTGTTATGTGTATGCTGGTCTATATAGAATAATAGCACTGAGGAGAATATAAATACTTATTTTTCCAAACAGAGTGATCACGGAATATACACAGTATTGCCAGTTAATCTGGCCTATGTTTAATTATTCTTATTCATATATAATTTTTGATGACATTCTGGTTGTGATACCAATTTGATATCTATATATTGTTCTGAATCAAAGTGACCACGGAATGTATTGCCAGTCAATCTGACCTATACCTAGTTGCTGACAATTTTGATAATTCTGTATTTGATACCAGAGGATATCTGTCATCATCTTTTCACTCAGTCTCCTCTTCTCTCTTCCCCCTCTCTCTCTTTGTTCCTTTCCTCCCTTTCCTCCTTATACATCTGCGGACTCTCATCCATGATCCACAGGTTTATCCTGTGCCTAACATAGACAGCAGATCCGCCCATTATTTCTGTCTCCCTCACCCTAAACCTTTTTTCCCCTCCCTCAATTCAGGTGCACTCTCATTGGTGAGTTGGCCACAAGGAGGCCCGAGAAATTACTACCATACCCCACTGACAGAGCCCGATCTCGTCCGATCTTGGAAGCAAAACGGTGGTGGGCTGGGTCAGTATCTGTGAGGGTGACCCCCAGAGAATACCCGGTGTTGTAATTCGTGACCTTCTCGACTCTAAACCAACAGCAGGATCACCACTTTCTCCTTCAATCATTTCTTTTGCTCACCTTCCGTACCGTCTCTTTTGATATGTCATAGATTCAATTGGTCCAATACCAATAAGGATCTATACTCCTCCTAACATCTTGGTACATTGACCCTCTGAGGTCCTATTAATACAAGCAGAGCTTGTGCTGGTTGGATAGGAACAGGATGTAGAGCAATAGTGTCTACATCCCTCCTGGAGTCTACCAATATAGACTAACCAGAACATTTCCAATTTTCTTTAAAGATTGTAACACTGGTTGTGGCCTATACACACCCCAACCTGTACAGTTTGATCAGTCACATCAACAGATATGGCATCTTTCAGAGAAGCTGGTGGGCTGAATCATAATTGTATGTAGCAATACAGAATTAATTGTGGTGGATAACACAAGTGTGGATTTTTTCTTAGAATAATTAAAAATAAAAGTTATGTCTTAATATCTTCATATTAACATATACATAAAAAAAGAGTGCACCCACACAAGAGTCTTCTGTATTTTCCTCTTTACCTACAGGAAGTCATCAGAGAACATTAAGTGTGTGTGTGGGAAGGACTCAAGTGTCACAGTAAAGTTGCTTCACTTACCTGTTTCCCGATGTATGGTGTGTATATCAGGCAACAGGTAAGAGAAGCAACTTTACCGTGACACATTTTTATGCCATAACACAGTGTTTGGTTGGGGGCCATTTACTGTTAAGTAGTTTTTTTGTTTTGTGTTTGTAATAAACGAGCCATTCGGTGCAAATATATATGTTTTATATAATGTACTCCATGCTACACATTAAGGATATTAGTTATTCGTGTATGCAAAAGTCCTTGACTCACAGATCCACCGAGGCATAGACGGTACACAGAGGGCACTGTGGCATAGACAGTACGCAGAGGGCACCCTGGCATAGACGGTACACAGAGGGCACTGTGGCATAGACAGTACACAGAGGGCACTGTGGCATAGATGGTACACAGAGGGCACTGTGGCATAGACGGTATACACAGGGCACTGTGGAATAGACAGTACACAGAGGGCACCCTGGCATAGACGGTACACAGAGGGCACTATGGCATAGACTGTACACAGAGGGCACTGTGGCATAGACGTTACACAGAGGGCACTGTGGCATAGATGGTACACAGAGGGCACCCTGACATAGACGGTACACAAAGGGCACTGTGGCATAGACAGTACACAGGGCATCCTGGCATAGATGGTACATAAAGGGCACCCTGGCATAGACGGTACACAGAGGGCACTGTGGCATAGACGGTACACAGAGGGCACTGTGGCATAGACAGTACACAGAGGGCACTGTGGCATAGATGGTACACAGAGGGCACTGTGGCATAGACAGTACACAGAGGGCACTGTGGCATAGATGGTACACAGAGGGCACTGTGGCATAGATGGTACACAGAGGGCACTGTGGCATAGACGGTACACAGGGCACTGTGGCATAGATGGTACACAGAGGGCACTGTGGCATAGATGGTACACAGAGGGCACCCTGACATAGACGGTACACAGAGGGCACTGTGGCATAGACAGTACACAGGGCACCCTGGCATAGACGGTACATAAAGGGCACCCTGGCATAGACGGTACACAGAGGGCACTGTGGCATAGACGGTACACAGAGGGCACTGTGGCATAGACAGGACACAGAGGGCACTGTGGCATAGATGGTACACAGAGGGCACTGTGGCATAGACGGTACACAGAGGGCACTGTGGCATAGATGGTACACAGAGGGCACTGTGGCATAGACAGTACACAGAGGGCACTGTGGCATAGACGGTACACAGGGCACTGTGGCATAGACGGTACACAGAGGGCACTGTGGCATAGATGGTACACAGAGGGCACTGTGGCATAGATGGTACACAGAGGGCACCCTGACATAGACGGTACACAGAGGGCACTGTGGCATAGACAGTACACAGGGCACCCTGGCATAGACGGTACATAAAGGGCACCCTGGCATAGACGGTACACAGAGGGCACTGTGGCATAGACGGTACACAGAGGGCACTGTGGCATAGACAGGACACAGAGGGCACTGTGGCATAGATGGTACACAGAGGGCACTGGCATAGATGGTACACAGAGGGCACTGTGGCATAGATGGTACACAGAGGGCACTGTGGCATAGACAGTACACAGAGGGCACTGTGGCATAGACGGTACACAGGGCACTGTGGCATAGACGGTACACAGAGGGCACTGTGGCATAGACGGTACACAGAGGGCACTATGGCATAGACGGTACACAAAGGGCACTGTGGCATAGACAGTACAAAGGGCACCCTGGCATAGATGGTACATAAAGGGCACCCTGGCATAGACGGTACACAGAGGGCACTGTGGCATAGACGGTACACAGAGGGCACTATGGCATAGACATAGACGGTACGCAGAGGGCACTGTGGCATAGATGGTACACAGAGGGCACTGTGGCATAGACAGGACACAGAGGGCACTGTGGCATAGACGGTACACAGAGGGCACTGTGGCATAGACGGTACACAGAGGGCACTGTGGCATAGACGGTACACAGAGGGCACTGTGGCATAGACGGTACACAGAGGGCACTGTGGCCTAGACGGTACACAGAGGGCACTGTGGCATAGATGGTACACAGAGGGCACTGTGGCATAGACGGTACGCAGAGGGCACTGTGGCATAGACGGTACACAGAGGGCACTGTGGCATAGATGGTACACAGAGGGCACTGTGGGAGTTGGGTTAGCATGTTCTGCTTGTATTCGCACTGCTCCTGCAGCTATTGCTTGTACACAAATGCAGACACTTACACCTGCCTGCACATAGATGGGCGTGATAGGGCTGTTTTAACATCAACTATTCTCACCATGGCCCTAACTGTGTGGAGTTTGTATATTCTTCCCGCAATTGCGTGGGTTTCCTCCCACACTCCAAAAAAAACCTGGTATGTTAATTGGCTCCCGAAAAAAAATGAACCCTAGTGTGTGTGTTTTGTCGAAGTCAAAAATATTACATACACACCACATACAAACTCCAAACAGATGGGTATCTGTTCGTGCGTTTTGCGCATATACGGTAGCATACGCATTCGCACAGAGAAGCCACAAAGACATATACAACATATTCATACAACACATAGACAAAACATGTTTAGCATCATTTTGTATTAAATTATATAATAGAGTGTAACATCAGATATATATGTATTATTGGAACATTTTGCCGCAGAAAATGCGAACACCCCTGCTTGTCAAGGAGGCGGGGGTGGGGGCGGCAACGCTCCGTTTCCTAGACAGAGTGTTGCGGAGACGGGCAAACGGTAGCGGCGTTGTTGAAACGGTGGAGCGTGGGCGTGATCGTGGCGGCTGCGTGACGTCACACGCAGCCGCCGTGATCAGTAAGATGGCGGCGGGCCTCCTACGGGCGCAGCTAAGCTGCACCGGCAGGAAGCAACCTTAATTTCTGCTAACAAAGAGGGGGGGAGGCGGCGTTCCGCATGCAGGACGGCTTTGTCCTGCGATGGGCGGACCCCAGCGTGCGTAAAGAAATTAGAATTTGCAATCCTTACTGAATGAGGTCTTAATTCTGTTAATCAAATTACATGTAGACCAGGGAAAAATTTCCATTTGCACCTGAGAAACTACTAATTGTAGTTAGATGCAAATAGCACATTCTGCTGACCGCCTCTGCTAGCAGCAAATCGCTTGCTATTGGGTGATTGTGAATGCGTCATTGATGTGGAGAGCTGTTTTCATTGATGCTTGAGCATGGATTGTGCGTCTGCGAGTGTGTTTAGGCAAACTTTGTTTGTTTTGGAGTATAATAATAAGCGGTAAGTTGTTTTTGCAGTATTAAAGTGGGTTTTATATTAACTCTAGACACCGCACACTCCAGTCATTCCGGAGGAGGCTGCACTAGTAAAATGTATTTAATGACAGCTGCCGTTTGGTGCTCTTCGAATATGACATAATACACTGGAAATGATTTCCAAGACGCTAAACCTTGAGCAGGCTGGGCAATTACTAATTACATGTATATTCCCCTGATCGTGCTTCACGTAGCATTAGAGTGTAAGCTCATGGGGGGCTGGACACTGCCACGTCCCCCTGGTTCCAAATTAGAGCTGGCTGAATGTAAAAATGCCAGCGTCTTATCGCTGATGCCACACTGCTGCACAATTCAGATGGTAGCATTACATGAAACAGACATGCCGCAGGAAAAAGCTTCTCATTAGAAGAGAACTTCAAAAATGAAAATAATTACATCCTTTTTATGATGGCATTTGTGTGTAAAGTGCCGGCTTGGAAAGTAGGTGAAGAGTGTCACCATTCAGAAGGAGGCTGCCTGCTACCCGCAGCTAATTGCAGACCTTTTGATCCAAAATGTCTTACCTTGGGCACAGTTTACAAATGGAAGCCCAACAGAGAGGTCTGTGGGGGTAATTCAGACTTGATCGTAGATGTGCTGTGCTAAATTTAGTACATTACGATGACTTTCACAGACGTGGGGGGACGCCCCACATGACTGGCTCCCCTCCCCCCCGCACAGGTACAAAAGCATTGCACGGCGGTGATGCTTTTGCACCAGAAGAGTAGCTCCCTCCCAGCATAGCTCCTGCGCGCTGTCAGGGAGCTACCCATCGCTGTCTGGGTTGCAGCAGCTGCATGTGACGTCAACACCAGGGGGAGGGGGGGAGTTGTGTGTTTTTTAGGTTTTTGGTACTATTGCCTAATTTAAAGGGGGAAGTAAAGGGTTATCGGTAAATTGGTAGGTCAGGCAGGCACACCTAGTCCATTTCTAGTTGGTGTAAGAACTTTGCCTCCTTGCCCATGTCACTAGAAGTATAGATTTCAGTGGGGATTTCAGTGGAGCTTGGACTTCTATTTGCAACATGATCACTTCCTGTCTATGTAATATTATGTCATTTATATTGCTTTCACATCGCAAATGCCGGGTTGCACCCGGGAATTGGAAATGTGTCCTTCCCGGTGCGACTGGCATTGGACTCTGACGCTGGCTTCCCTGACCCGGCAATATGTTGGATCGGGTTGCCATCGGGCGCGGGGACTGCGGCGTCATCGGGGGTGGGTGTAGATGCAGCGCTGGGAGATGAAATCATCTCCACGCCGCCTATCCCTATGCAGTGAACAGGTCCCTGGTCGCATCGACCCAACAACCCATTCACATTGCACCTGACCTGGTATTTAACCCGGGAATAACACTGCTTTATTCCCGGGTCAGGTGTAGACCCGGGAATTCGTCATGGCCCCTTTCACACCCCACAGTGACCCGTGTCGACCCAGCAATATATCGGATCAATACCGGGTTATTTGTGCGGTGTGAAGGGTGTATAAGTTGATTTAAGAATGAAATGGGTTCACACTGTATGGTCCTGGAACGTGTGCAGAGGACAAGGCTACCAAACCTATTCAGAACATTGGGTGACCAGACAGATATCATGGAATAATAAGGACAGCATGGAAAGGCCTATCAGCAGGTGATGCTCTTGGGTAAATATAGGATTCCACTGGTAAACCTAAAAAGTAACTGCGCCTATGTCCAACCAGGCCTTTCCGCTAAATCTGGGGACAAGCAGAAGTGTAGCCAATCAGATTGAACTATCAGATATGATGTACCCCCAAGAAACGTCTTGTTGGGCAGTGATGAAATACGTTTGCCAATGTGTGGCACCAAGCCAAGCAGTGCATGGGAACCTTAAGGCAAACGAAAAGCTGATCCAAACGCAGTGTGCACAGGACCAGCAGCAAACGCTCTCAGATACTGTTCTGCAAGAAAAGTGACACTCTTCCAACTTATCACTTACAATGAATGAACGTGGGGGTTACTGCACGGTGACAGGCAGGGACGCTGGTCGAATTCCCTGCATTTGGTGCCAGTGGGGGGGGGGGGGGCGATAATGGGTATCCAGTTGTGCTTTTAAGCAAAATATAACTGTACATCTATGTATATGGCACCTGCAGTAGCGTTTCCTAACTCAGAGGACAATATCCTATATGCTGCTGATCGTGTTTATGCGCAATATTTTACATATCGGCTCTATAAACATGAACAGAAGCACAGGTTTTGACAACACTATGCTTCATAAATAAACACCAAAGAATTCCAACATAAAGGGGGTCATTCCGAGTTGATCGCTAACTGCTTTCGTTCGCTGCACAGCGATCAGGCAAAAAAAACGGTACTTCTGCGTATGCGGCGCAATGCGCACGTGCGTCGTACTATTACAATGAACAATGTAGTTTCACACAAGGTCTAGCGAAGCTTTTCAGTTGCACTGCTGGCCGCAGAGTGATTGACAGGTAGAGGGCGTTTCTGGGTGTCAACTGACCGTTTTCAGGGAGTGTTCGAAAAAAACGCAGGCGTGCCAGGGCACGCCTGCGTTTTTTTCGAACACTCCCTGAAAACGGTCAGTTGACAACCAGAACGCCCTCTACCTGTCAATCACTCTGACGGCCAGCAGTGCAACTGAAAGCTTCGCTAGACCTTGCTGCTGAAACTACATTGTTCATTGTAATAGCTACGACGCACGTCGCGCATTGCGACGCAATACGCCAGAAGTACCGTTTTTTTTGCCTGATCGCTGCTAAAAACTGCTAGCGAGCGAACAACTCGGAATGACCACCAAAGAACGAGAGGAATGCTGCTATGCCGCAACCCCCAATGGATCTCCGACTTGTATGTGCAGTTTGGAGTCTTAGCCATATATAGGGTTAACTGTATCCCAAATACAACTGTATGGAAGTTGATACCAAATGAAAAACCCTAAAAAATTCTAAATGATTGATTAGCTGCAGAGAATTGTATTCTCGTGATATGCCGCTGTGCACAACCCAGAGAATATCGCCCATTTTCCTGCACATCTATATGGGGTGTCTGCAAAGTGCCCGTGTTCTTACCATCCCGACGGCGTGCCACCGTCCCTTGGCAGCCATCACCAAGAACGGAGTACTCTTCCACTGTATTGTTGCATGTCAGTTAAGGTTGTGCGCTGTTGTCCTCAGTTTTAATGATGTTACACAATATATTACATGCTGACTCGGCGTACTGTAGGCTCGCGGCCTGCTTCTGCTGCTGCGCAGCTGGCTGGCCACAGCGAGGGTTTAATTTTAGAAAGCAAAACTATCAAGCAATTAATGGCTTACCGTCCTTCCTCAATTCAGGACCAATACAGTAGGTGACACTTGTAGAGGCCACATCCGATGCGGTTTGTCTCTCTCCATACTTGTGTTTTTTATTTTTCTCTTCTCCTTTTCTTGGCGCATTTATGAGTTGACATATTACTTAACCCTTTACTGTTGTGCAGGTTTTGGTGTATGAGAGGGGTGGAGTTAGGGTATAATAAGGCTTGAGGGAGCTATATAGCTTTGTTATTTGTATGAGCAATGGTTTGTGCACTGTTGTGACAGTAAGGGCCTGACTTGGGTTGGGTACGGAATCCCTGCGTTTACAGTCCTGACTGCCAGAATGCCGGCAACAGGATCCCGATGGTGAAAACACTTGCAATCCTACGGCCAACCACCACCCTAACCCAACCCTCCCGCTGCCTAACCCTAACCAGACCCCTGCAACATAACCTTAGACGTCTTATTTGGCAGCCTACCCAACCCTCCTGCATGCAGCCTAATCCTACAACAACCTAACCAAAACAGTCTCCTCCCACAGACTAACACCGCCACCCACCCCCGCAACCTACCCCTTCCGCAGCCTAACCCTACCCCACCCCTCGCGCTGCCTATCTCTAACCAGCCCCCCCCGCAACCTAACCGTAACCGTCCTCTTTGGCAGCCTAAGCTCCCCCCGTTGCAACCCAACCCTCCCCACCTACAGCCTAATACACCCCCTGCGACCTAACCATAACAGTCCCCACTCACAGCCTAACCCTAAACCCTCCACAATCTAACCCCAACTCTGCCCTCCCGAAGCCTAACCCTAACACTCCCCACACACACACACACACACACACCTTGTGCGTTTGGAGGTGCCGCAAATATTGTGTCTTGACGCCAGCATCAGCCTCACCAACCATGTGGCAGGTGCAGATCCTCCATCTGAGTATGACCTACTGTGTGAGTCCTGAAGTGTCGGTGTGTGCGCAAACACTTTAGCAACGTGCCAGCAGCAGACCCATGAAATGGACCATTTTTGTGCGCCTTAATAGTCACCGCCTGCCACTTCTGATACTGTGTATCTAAAGCGCAACTGTACGATTTATTAGGGAGTCACACACGCACAGTAGCTAAATATTCACTCAGCCCCGTGGACACTGTGCAGCTCAGAGTCAAGACACTAAGGGGAGGGATTCAAATGTTTGAAAAGTCGGTTGGGCGTCTGTTTTTTTCCCTGTCTATTAGACAGGAAAACACACCCAACTGACTTTTCAAACAATTGAATACCCCCCAAGTGACTTTTACAGATTATTAAGGTTCTAGGCGCGAACTTGCAAAAGGTGCCGTTATAAAACACAGTAACAGATTTAATCATGGGAATAAAGGGCGGGCAGACTGGTGTTCTATTGGGAGCATTTATTAAAATGATCACTAAGAAATAAGTACACAAACATAGAACAGTAAAAAATGATTGCTGTAGGCACTTTCCTAAATGTGGGGCTACTGACATGGCAATCAGCGATGCCCCCTTGTTTTAAAGATCCCCCTTTATTTTGTGTTGGAGAACTTCCTGTGCACCCTGCAAAACGGGAATGACACTCTACGAAGCACCACAATTGGACTGGAGATTCGGACATTCGCCGGGTATGTATATAGCGAGCCTAGTTCTAGAATAAGCCATAACAGTACGGATGGTGTAATGGTTAGCATTACTGCATCACAGCACTGAGGTCATGGGTTCAATTCCCACCCTGGCCCTAACTGTGTGGAGTTTGTATATTCTCCCCCTACTTGCGTGGGTTTCCTACGGGTGCTCCAGTTTCCTCCCACAATCCAAATATATACTGGTAGGTTAATTGGCTCCCGACAAAATTAACCCTAGCGTGAATGTGTCTGTGTGTACATGTGGTAGGGAATATAGATTGTAAGCTCCACTGGGGCATGGACTGAATATTCTCTGTAAAGCGCTGCGGAATAGGTGTGCGCTATATAAATAACTGGTAATAAATAACATAGCCATAGCCAATTACATCACCATTGCAGTTCTCCATGCACCCCCTTTCCAGGCACTTGAGCTAGCACTCTTCTACTGCCCTTCAGCAGTTTTACTTACACAGAATCTGGGGTGCAAAGAAAGAATGCCCCCCCCCCTACCCCCATTATAAAAATAAATAAATCTTTGTTTATTTGTAAAATAAGTAAAGGAAATGCTCATTGTTAGGGAGACTCCCTGAAAACCCTGTTTTGTAGCAATATTGAGGGTCATTCCGAGTTGATCGCTAGCTGCATTTGTTCGCTGTGCAGCGATGAGGCAAAAAAACTTCACTTCTGCCCATGCGTATGCGGCGCAATGCGCACACGCAGCGTACTATTACAACGAACTATGTAGTTTCACACAGGGTCTAGCGAAGCATTTCAGTCGCACTGGTTGCCGCAGAGTGATTGACATGAAGTGAGCGTTTCTGGGTGGCAACTGACTGTTTTCAGGGAGTGTTCGGATAAACGCAGGCGTGGCAGGAAAAACGCAGGCGTGGCTGGGCGAACGCAGGGCGTGTTTGTGACGTCAAAGCATGAACTGAACAGTCTGAAGTGATCGCAAGCGCTGAGTAGGTTTTGAGCTACTCTGAAACTGCACAAAAATACTTTGTAGTCGCTCTGCGATCCTTTCGTTCGCACTTCTGCTAAGCTAAGATACACTCCCAGTGTGCGGCGGCATAGCGTTTGCACGGCTGCTAGCTCGCGAACAACTCGGAATGACCACCATTGTTGGAAACAAACATGTATTTATACAGTCGGCATCCTATAGCTGTGGGGAAGGCCATGTCTTAGTTCTTGGCCCTAAAAGGGGTTAAAATCTATATTTTTCCCTCTTCCCCAGCTGCTGTCTTTACAGTCTCATGAGGCAGATTTTACATTATCATAACGCAAAAAGATTGCCATATAAATTACCTTTTTACAGGAGTAAAGTGACGTGAGGAAAAATGAAAGGTGTCTCTGTAGAGGCGGCTGTGATTAGCTGCATGCGAAACCCAGAATTTATAGCCAGCCATTACCCATATAATTTCAGCATTGAGAATTAACGTTTTTCTTCACCCCAAGATGAAAATAAAGATTAATTTTTAATTTCCTTGCATGGCGAACATTTAAGAGCGCCGGAGTGCTTTGAAAATACAGGTCAAAATAGTTTTATGGAAGCGTGACAATGTTCCCAATGCAAAATAAATTAATTTGTCTCCACTGCCTTTACAAATATATTTTATGATCACGCTGAGGTGGAAAAAAAAAAACAGGTAGCGGGATAAGGAGAGATGTTTAGGTCAAAATGACTTTCAGTAAAAATGCAGCATCTACAAAGGGAGGGTAGAATTACGCATAATGGGTGTCATTCCGAGTTGTTCGCTCGTTGCCGATTTTCGCTATGCTGCGATTAGTTGCTAAATGCGCATGGTACGCAGGGCGCATGCACTTAGTTATTTAACTAAAAACTTAGTAGATTTGCTGTTGCCTTTGCAGCGCTTTTTTAGTCGCTCTGATGATCGCTGAGTGATTGACAGGAAAGGGGCGTTTCTGGGCGGCAACTCAGCGTTTTCCCGGCGTTTGCTAAAAAACGCAGGCGTGCCCGTGAAAAACGCAGGAGTAGCTGGAGAAACGGGGGAGTGGCTGGCAGAACGCAGGGCGTGTTTGTAACGTCAAACCAGGAACTAAACGGACTGAGCTGATCGCAATCTGTGAGTAGGTCTGGAGCTACTCAGAAACTGCTATGAATTATTTAGTAGCAATTCTGCTAATCTTTTATTCGCAATTCTGCTAAGCTAAGATACACTCCCAGAGGGCGGCGGCCTAGCATGTGCAATGCTGCTAAAAGCAGCTAGCGAGCGATCAACTCGGAATGAGGGCCAATGTCACTGGCTACAGAATAGTTTTACATTCCTAATACAGAAGTGATGATGTCACTACTGGGTAATTATATATGACCTCCAGTCCGCATTACATTTAATAATGGTAGAAGTCACATGATTAGAATAACGGTATAGGTATAAGGCCTGCTGATAAAGTGATGGTATCATTATCCAATATGTGTACTGTGCATTAACATTATTTGTGTATTATAACAATACAATCCTCAGGAGATAGTGACACATTTGCACCTTATGTTTCATGCATAAAAGAATATTTACAGTGTAAAATCAGTTACCATTCAATGTTATCCGTGAGTTATTGATATATTGTGCATTAAAGGGATTGTACAATAGTCTTCCCGCCCCAGCTGTAAGTGATGTAGTAGTGATCTTACAGTGTTATTATCGTATGTGCTGTAGACTTGTGTCTCTTTACATGTTTTTTTCCCTTTTTAATACATTCCAATGTACTAATCTCCTTGATTTCATTGTAATATGACACATTACAGAAAGGGGGGGGGGGGGGGGGGGTTATGTACTAAACCTTGGAGAGTGCTAAAATGAGAGTTAAATTACAAGACAGTCAGCTCACAACTGTTATGTTACAGGCTAAAAAATTACAACTGGGAGCTGATTGGCTGGTACTTTATCTTTCTCCACTTTTTCACTCTATAGGGCTTTAGTACATCTGCTCTAGGGTCATCGCGCCACTACTTTTGTGCACTTGCACCAGTTTTTACCTCCAAGCATATGTTTTTGAAGGGGATGCAAGTTTGCTCCTCCCCTAGGGTTGGATGGGGGGGGTGGGGGGGAGCTTGCTAAATACGAGCGCTCTAATATTGTATTTCAGTGGAGATATTTTTGCAATTCAGGATTATTGGAGAAGGTTAAGTTTGGGCACTGTGGGTGTGTGGACAGCCTTTTCTGCTTGAATTCTCCTGCTGGTCAGTCTTGGGTCACCAGTTGAAATGTCGACATTCATAATAACAACACCACAGTGTAGATACTAGTTATGTCGGCATTCTCAAAGTGTTGACTCATATTGTCATCATTAGGGTTAGGCTGTGGGAGGGTTAGAGTTATGCTACAGTGAGAGGTTGGTGTTTAACTGCAGGGGTGGGGGGGGGGGGGAGATTAGGTTTAGGTACCAAAATACCAGAATGCTGCAGGATCTCAGGTCTGACCCTGACGTGACCTGAAAGCTGCACTGGAGCCACGAGGAGCAGGTATGTCACCACTGGGCCACCAGGGATTATATGTCGGCATTCTAACATGTCGACATTTCATAATGGTCTACATGATGAATGTTGACCTACCATACCACTCACAAACTTGTTGCTATACTTATTTTCTCTAACGTCCTAGAGGATGCTGGGGTCCACATTAGTACCATGGGGTATAGACGGATCCACCAGGAGCCATTGGCACTTTAAGAGTTTAAGAGTGCGGGCTGGCTCCTCCCTCTATGCCCCTCCTACCAGACTTAGTTTAGAAAATGTGCCCGGAGGAGCCGGTCACAGCTAGGGGAGCTCTCCTGAGCTTTCCTAATAAAGTTTAGTTTTACAGTTTTTTATTTTACAGGGAGGCTGCTGGCAACAGCCTCCCTGCAGCGTGGGACTAAGGGGGGGAGCAGTGTCCGCCCTGCGGGGTCTGAGCCACTGACTCTGCTGACTGGACACTGAGCTCCAGAGGGGCTGATCGGTCTCCGCCGCAGGGGAACCGCTCACCCCAGTAGCATGCCGCTGACCCCTTACAGAGCTGAAGAAAGTGGTGAGTTAGTCACTGACCCCCCATGCAAGCGGGGAGCCGGTGTGAAGATGGCGGCAACAGGGGAGGGAGCGCAGTATTAACCACGCTTCCGGACGGTACCAGAGGCACACTGTGCGGCGCTGTGAGGGGCGCCCTGGGCCAGCGCTTACCCCTCACTTTTGGTCAGTAAGCCTGTCGGGGCCCCAGGGATCCCAGCCAGCACAACTCCTCAGACCAAATTTAAACTCAGAAGAACGGGAAGACAGCGCCGGGAAGGGGGCGGAGCTTCTCCTCAGAGCGGACCTGCAGTGTTCCAGCGCCATTTTCCTGCATGCTGACAAGCTCAAGGAAGATCCTGATCCCTCCACAGCAGCTCCAGTTTACTGTAACGGTACCAGGGGGTTGTAGAAGGGAGGGGAGGCTAATTACTTAACTGTGTGTCCTATTAAGGCGCACAAGTCAGCGCTGGAAAGGCGGTTTTCTCCTTGGTTTAGGCACTGGTGTGGGTTGGCTCCAATCTCTGTCTCTCTTGCCATTCTTGGGGGGGAAACTCTGTCTTACCCCATCGTGTGTGTGTGTGTGTGTGTGTGTGTGTGTGTGTGTGTGTGTGTGTGTGTGTGTGTGTGTGTGTGTGTGTGGTGTTTGGTGGTCACTAGCAGCAATGTCCAGGGATACAGTGTCATATGCTGCAGAGGATTTATCCTCTCAGGATGATTCCATTCCATGCAATCAGATTAGCACTGGTTTAGCACAGATTCCAGCAAGGGAACCAGAGTGGTTTTCCTCTATCAGGACTTGGATTTCTCAGATTTCTGACAGGGTTGCCAGTAATGAGTCTGAAACCCAGATATTGCAGTCCTCGGTGGCTGTGTGGCCCTTGTCGGGTACTTCGGGTCACCCCACAATATACCCCCACAAATGTGCACTTGTGCAGGTAACACAGGACGACACGGATACCAATTCTGACACTAGAGATGGTGATGGGGATGTATTGCGGGGGTCCGCATCTCTCGCAAGGGGGGTACAGTTGTTGATAGAAGCTATCAGGGATGTGTTAAATGTTAATGATACCACACCTGAGCAGGTTGAGGAGGCTTTCTTCACTGAAAACAAGAAAGCCTCGCTAACCTTCCCTGCGTCACAAGAGCTGAATGCTATATTTGAAAAGGCCTGGGTGAACCCTGAAAAGAGGTTTCAGATTCCTAAGAGGATTCTGGTAGCTTTTCCTTTCCCTGAGAAGGATAGGAAAAAGTGGGGAAACCCGCCTATTGTTGACGCATCTGTATCCAGACTCTCAAAGAAGGTGGTTTTACCGGGATCTACCGCCTTAAAGGAGCCAACAGACAGGAAAATTGATAATACTCTGAAATCAGTGTACACTGCTTCAGGGGCCATATTATGTCCCACTATTGCTAGTGCATGGATTGCAAAGGCAATAGTGAAGTGGTCGGCTGCCTTGATGGAGGATTTGGATACGATGGATAGGGATGAGGTTGCATTGTATTTACGCAACATACATGATTCTGCAGGTTTCATGGTAGAATCCATGAAAGACCTGGGTTCCATAGCTGCGGGAATTTCTTCCATATCTGTTTCAGCTCGTCGGGGACTGTAGCTCCGCCAGTGGTCGGCCGACGCGGAATCCAGAAGAAGTGTGGAGTTGCTACCCTATACAGGCCAGGCTCTCTTTGGGGAAGCCCTAGAGGCGTGGATTTCTACCGCTATAGCGGGTAAGTCTCTGTATCTTACCTCAGCAGCTCCTGCTCCGAAGAGATTCTCCTCAGCTACGCAGCAGTCCTTTCGGCCCAACAAGACCAGAAGGCCAAGTCATCCAATACCTTCTTCAGGTCGAGGTAAGGTTAAGTCCAAGAAACCTGCCGCTGAAGGTTCCCAATAACAAAAGCCTGCATCAGGTACCCCTAAGTCCTCTGCATGATGGTGGACGGGAGGGCCCGGAGGTGGGGCCGGTGGGAGCGAGACTCAGTTCAGTCAGGTCTGGGTCTCGTCCGGCCTGGATCCCTGGGTGGTAGATATTGTCTCTCAGGGATACAGGCTGGAATTTCAAAGTCTCCCTCCTCATCGTTTTTTCAGGTCGGGCTTACCAACTCTGTTGCAGGACAGCACAGTGCTACAGGACGCTGTCCAAAAGCTGGTGGAGGCACAAGTCATTGTGCCGGTACCACCGCACATGTTGACAAAGGGTTACTATTCAAACCTTTTCGTGGTACCGAAACCGGATGGTTCGGTCAGGCCTATCCTGAATCTAAAATCGTTGAACCCCTTTCTAAAGGAGTTCAAGTTCAAGATGGAGTCTCTCAGGGCGGCGATAGCAGGTCTGGAAGAGGGGTATTCCTGGTATCCCTGGATATCAAGGATGTGTACCTTCACACTCCGATCTGGCTGCCGCATCAGGCTTATCTCTGATTCACATTTCTGGACTGTCATTTTCAGTTCCAGGCTCTGCCATTGGGCCTCTCCACAGCACCGAGGGTGTTTACCAAGGTGATGGCGGAGATGATGATGCTACTCCGAAAACAGGGTGTAAACATCATTCCTTATCTGGACGATCTCCTGATAAGGGCATCGTCCAGGGAAAGGTTGCTCCAATCCATTGTTCTCTCAACACGGCTGCTTCAGAGTCACGGTTGGATTCAGAATTTTCCAAAGTCACATTTGAAACCGAGATTGTCGTTTCTGGGAATGATCCTGGATATGGAAGTACAGTGGCTGTTCCTTCCATGGGACAAGGCGTTGGTGATCCAATCCATGGTCCAGGATGTCTTGAAGCCACCCCGGGTGTCGGTTCATCAATGCATTTGCCTATTGGGAAAAATGGTGGCCTCCTACGAGGCTCTGCAGTACGGGAGGTTTCATGCTCGGACCTTCCAACTGACCTCCTGGACAAGTGGTCGGGATCTCACCTCCACATGCATCAGAGAATACATCTGTCGCCAAGGGCGAGGATTTCACTCCTATGGTGGCTCCTATTGCCTCACAAGCTGGAGGGCCGAAGGTTCGGGATTCAGGACTGGGTCCTGCTAATGACGGATGCGAGCCTCCGGGGCTGGGCAGCAGTCATTTAAGGGGTGACCTTCCAGGGAAGATAGTCAAGCCTGGAAGTCGGCCTGCCCATCAACATTCTGGAACTAAGAGCCGTCTACAACGGTCTTCTTCAGGCGGCCCCTCCTCTAAGAAACAGGGACATTCAAGTACAGTCGGACAACGTAACAACAGTGGCTTACATAAACCGACAGGGCGGAACGAAGAGCAGGGCGGCGATGTCGGAGGTCACAAGAATACTCCTCTGGACGGAAAAGCACGCGTTGGCGCTGTCAGCCATCTTCATTCCGGGAATAGACAACTGGGAAGCAGACTTCCTCAGCAGACACGATCTCCATCCGGGAGAGTGGGGCCTCCATCCGGAGGTGTTCAGGGAGGTAACAGATCTTTGGGGTCTACCCCAAGTAGACATGATGGCCTCTCGTCTCAACAAGAAGCTTCGGCGTTATTGCTCCAGGCCGATCTCAGGCAGTGGCGGTGGACATTACAGGGGAGCTCTCCTGAGTTTCTCTGAAAAATAATTTTGTTAGGTTTTTTATTTTCAGGGAGCACTACTGGCAACAAGCTCCCTGCATCGTGGGACTGAGGAGAGAGAAGCAGACCTACTTAAGTGATAGGCTCTGCTTCTTAGGCTACTGGACACCATTAGCTACAGAGGGAGTCGGAACGCAGGTCTCACCCCGCAATTCGTCCCAGAGCCGCGCCGCCGTCCTCCTCGCAGAGCTGGAAGATAGAAGCCGGGTGAGTATAAGAAGAAAAGAAGACTTCAGGGGGGGCAGCAATAAACCTCTAGGGCTGCAGACATACATATATAGGATACAGAGGCACTATATATCATAACCCCCGCCAGTATGGTAAAAATGAGCGGGACCGAAGCCCGCCGGTGAGGGGGCGGAGCTTGGTCTCTCAGCACGGAAAGCGCCATTTTCTCATTTTCTCCACAGCTTGGAGCTGGCTCCCCGAACTCTCCCCTGCTGAAGACACAGGGCAAAACAGAGGGGGGGGGGGGGGGGGGCACTTATTAGCAGCAGTGAGTGTATATAATGTGTTTATATTTATATTAAGCGCTGTTGTATCTGGGAAGTCTATTTCCGGTGTCAGTGGCGCTGGGTGTGTGCTGGCATACTCTCTCTCTCTGTCTCTCCAAAGGGCCTTATTGGGGATCTGTCTCCATAAAAATATCCCTGTGTATGTGGGGTGGTGTCGGTACGTGTGTGTCGGCATGTCTGAAGCGGAAGGCTCATCTAAGGAGGAGGTGGAGCGGATGATTGTGGTGTCTCCGTCGGCAACGCCGACACCTGATTGATCGGACATGTGGAATGTTTTAAATTCAAATGTAAATTCATTACATAAGGGATTGGACAAAGCAGAGTCCAAGGAGGTGACTGTGTCACAGGGCCCTTCAGGGTCTCAAAAACGTCCCCTGTCCCAAATAGTAGACACTGATACCGACACGGATTCTGACTCCAGTGTCGACTATAATGATGCAAGGTTACGCCCAAGGGTGGCAAAAAGTATTCATTATTTGATTATTGCAATAAATGATGTTTTGCATATCACAGATGACTCCTCTGTCCCTGACACGAGGCTACACAGGTTTAAGGTAAAGAAACCTGAGGTAACGTTTCCCCCATATTATTTGAAAATGCTGGGGAAACTTCAGACAAAAAACTGCAGTTTCCCAAAAGATTTATTATGGCGTATCCTTTCCCCTCAAAGGACAGGTTACGGTGGGAATCATCACCCACGATCGACAAGGCCTTAACACGCTTGTCCAAAAAGGTAGCCCTACCGTCCCCGGACACGGCGACACCAAAAGGTCCGGCGGATCGCAGGCAGGAAACTACCTTAACATCAATTTATACATAAGGGGGCTTTGCTCGGACCGGCAATAGCATCGGCTTGGGTTTGTAGCGCGGTAGCAGCTTGGACAGATATCTTGTCAGCTGATATTGATACCCTAGATAGGGATACCATTTTATTGACCTTAGGTCACATCAAAGACGCAGTCTTATATATGCTGTGGACCCGCCAATGAATGGGTGATGCCTACTCAAGGAGGCATATGGAAATTTTGCCTTACATGGGTGAGCTTTTAATTGGGGAAGGTCTCGCGGACCTGGTTTCAACAGCTACCGCGGGTAAATCTACCTTTTTTGCCTTATGTTCCCCCACAGCAAAAGAAAACGCTGCAGTATCAGATGCAGTCCTCTCGGTCTCATAAGTCCAGAAGAGGTCGGGGCTCTTCCTTCCTCGCCAGAGGTAAGGGTAGAGGGAAAAAGAATGCCTGCTATGGCCAGTTCCCGGGAACAGAAGTCCCTCCCTGCTTCTACTAAATCCACCGCATGACGCTGGGGCTCCACTGAGGGAGTCCTCTCCGGTGGGGGCTTGTCTTAGACTCTTCAGCCACGTCTGGGTTCAGTCGGATGTGGGTCCTTGGGCGATGGAAATTGCGTCCCATGGTTACAAGCTGGAATTCATAGACGTGCCTCCCCGACGATTCTTCAAATCGGCTTTACCAAAGTATCCCCCAGAGAGGGAGATAGTGTGGGCTGCAATTCGAAAGCTATGTCTACAGCAAGTGTTTATCAAGGTTCCCTTAATGCAGCAAGGAAAAGGGTACTATTCAACCCTATTTGGGGCAACCGAAACCGGATGGCTCGGTCAGACCCATGCTCAATTTAAAATCCCTGAACCTGTACTTAACAGGGTTCAAGTTCAAGAGGGAATCGATCAGGGCAGTGATCTAAAGCCTGGAAGGGGGGGATTTTATGGTGTCACTAGACATAAAGGATGCATACCTTCATGTCTCCATTTATCCTCCTCATCAAGCGTACCTGAGGTTCGCTGTACAGGCCTGTCATTTCCAATTTCAGATGTTGCCGTTCGGGCTTTCCACGGCCCCAAGGGTTTTCACCAAGGTAATGGCGGAAGTGATGGTACTCCGGCGCAGGCAAGGAGTCACAATTATCCCGTACTTGGATGATCTCCTGATACAAGCGAGATCAAAGGAACAGTTGCAGAAAAGCGTGTCGTTCTCCCTGAGAGCGCTGCAGCAACATGGCTGGATTCTAAATCTACCAAAGTCATAGTTGGTTTCAACAACTTAGCTGTTTTTCTTAGGCACGATTCTGGACACAGAACAGGAGAGGGTTTTTCTCCCAATGGAAAAAGCCCAGGAACTCCAGAACAGGGTCAGAGACCTGTTAAAAAAAAAAAAAAAAAAGAGTGTCAGTCCATCAGTGCACTCGAGTACTGGAGAAAATGGTGGCGACCTACGAGGCCACCCCCTTCGGCAGGTTTCAGGCGAGGACTTTTCAGTGGGACCTTCTGGACAAGTGGTCCGGGTCTCACCTTCCAGTACATCAGAAGATGACCCTGTCCCCCAGGGCCAGGGTGTCTGTCCTGGGACGACTGCAGAGTGCTCATCTTCTAGAAGGTCGCACGTTCGGCATTCAGGACTAGGTCCTGGCGACCACGGACGCGAGCATCCGAGGATGGGGAGCAGTCACACAAGGAAGGTATTTTCAGGGACGGTGGTCAAGCCAGGAGGCTTGCCTACACATATACATACTGGAATTAAGGGCCAGTTACAAAGGCCTACGACAAGCGGAGAGTCTTCTTCGCGACCTACCGGTTCTGATTCAATCAGACAACGTCACAGCTGTGGCTCATGTAAACCGCCTAGGCGGTACAAAGAACAGAGTGGCAATGGCGGAAGCCACCAGGATTCTGCGGTGGGCACAAAATCACGTTAACGCTCTGTCAGCAATATTCATTCCGGGGGTGGACAACTGGGAAGCAGTCTTCCTCAGCAGACACGATCTCCATCCAGGAGAGTGGGGACTTCATCAAGAAGTTTTTGCAGAGATAACAAGTCGTTGGGAGCTTCCTCAAATAGACATGATGGCATCACGCCTCAACAAGAAGCTTTGGAGGTATTGCGCCAGGTCAAGGGACCTTCAGGCAGTGGCGGTGGACGCCCTGGTGACACCATGGGTGTTTCAGTCGGTCTATGTGTTTCTTCCTCCTTCCTTTCATCTCAAAAATATTGGGAATCATTAGACGGAAAAGAGTACTGACAATACTCATTGTTTTAGATTGGCTTCGAAGGGCCTGGTATTCAGATCTTCAGGGGATGCCCACAGAAGATCCATGGCCTCTTCCTCTCAGAGAGGACCTGTTGCAGTAGGGGCCCTGCGTGTTTCAAGACTTACCGCGGTTACGTTCGACGGCATGACGGTTGAACACCGAATCCTAGCGGAGAAGGGTATTCTGGAAGAAGTCATCCCTACTCTGATAAAAGCTAGGAAGGAAGTGACGGTGAAACGTTATCACCATATCTGGAGAAAGTTTGTATCTTGGTGTGAAGCCAAGAATGCTCCTACGGAAGGTTTCCACTTGGGCCGTTTTCTCCACTTTTAACAGACAGGAGTGGATATGGGCCTAAAGTTAGGCTCCATTGAGGTACAGATTTCGGACCTGTATATATTCTTCCAGAAGGAATTGGCTTCTATCCCGGAAGTCCAAACTTTTATAAGGGGAGTGCTACACATCCAGCCTCCTTTTGTGCCCCCGGTGGCACCATAGGACCTTAACGTAGTGTTACAGTTCCTTAAATCGCACTGGTTTGAGCCTTTTCAAACTGTTGAATTGAAATTTCTCACTTGGAAAGTGGTCATGTTAGTGGCCTTGGCATCTGCAAGGCGGGTGTCCGAATTGGCGGCTGTGTCTCACAAGAGCCCCTATCTGATTTTCCAGGTGGATAGAGAGGAATGGAGGACTCGTCCTCAATTTCTCCCTAAGGTGGTTTCGTCTTTTCACATGAACCAACCTATTGGGGTGCCTGTGGCTACGGGGGACTTGGAGGACTCCAAGTCCCTGGATGTAGTCAGGGCCTTAAAAATTTCTGTAGCCAGGACGGCTAGGGTTAGGAAAACAGAGGTTCTGTTTATCCTGTATGCAGCCAAAAAAGTTGGCGCTCCTGCTTCTAAGCGGACTATTGCTCGCTGGATCTGTAAATTGATTCAGCGGGTTCATTATACGGCTGGATTGCCGTTATCGAATTTGGTAAAGGCCCATTCCACTTGGAAGGTGGGCTCTTCTGGGGCGGCTGCCCGAGGCGTCTCGGCATTACAGCTTTGCCGAGCAGCTACTTGGTCGGGTTCAAACACTTTTGCAAAATTCTACAAGTTTGATACCCTGGCTGATGAGGACCTTGCGTTGGCTCAGTCGGTGCTACAGAGTCATCCGCACTCTCCCGCCCGGTTGGGAGCTTTGGTATAATCCCCATGGTCCTTACGGAGTTCCCAGCATCCTATAGGACGTAAGGGAATATAAGATTTTGAACCTACCGGTAAATCTTTTTCTCCTTGTCCATAGAGGATGCTGGGCGCCCGTCCCAGTGCGGACTAATCTGCAAAACTTGTATATAGTTGTTGCTTACATAAGGGTTATGTTACAGTTGGAATCGGTCTTTGACTGATACTGTTTTTTGTTCATACTGTTAACTGGTTGCGTATATTCCAGGTTATATGGTATAATTGGTGTGGGCTGGTATGAATCTTGCCCTTAGATTAACAAAATCCTTTCCTCATATTGTCCATCTCCTCTGGGCACAGTTCTCTAACTGAGGTCTGGAGGAGGGGCATAGAGGGAGGAGCCAGTGCACACCCATACTAAAAGTTCTTTTGTAGTGCCCATGTCTCCTGCGGAGCCCGTCTATACCCCATGGTCCTTACGGAGGCCCCAGCATCCTCTACGGACTAGGAGAAAAAGATTTACCGGTAGGTTCAAAATCTTATTTTCTCGTAGTCCGTAGAGGATGCTGGGCGCCCGCCCAGCGCTTCGTTTTCCTGTTTATGTTATTTGGTTCAGTACCACTTTGTTTAGTTGCGTACTGCATAGTTACTGGGTAAGTAAGGTTTCAGCCGTTTGCTGATTAGTTCAAGCTAGTTGACTTGACGTGCCTTGTATGTGTGAGCTGGTATGAATCTCACCACTAAGTCCTTCTCTCGAAGTATGTCGTCTCCTCGGACTGAGTCTGGTAGGAGGGGCATAGAGGGAGGAGCCAGCCCACACTCTTAAACTCTTAAAGTGCCAATGGCTCCTGGTGGACCCGTCTATACCCCATGGTACTAATGTACAGTGCCCACATAGGGCCATGTGATTTGCAGTAAGCACATTAGCACTACAAGGACCAACATGCCTTCCAAGTGCTGCTCCCATTCAATGCCTACTCACACATGCAAACAAACACTGGTAGCAGCTCAATCACTCTAGATATACTTATGAGGTGCTAGAGGAGATCTTAGGGGTGGCTCTCAGGTAAGCTAGCCCCAAATCTAGATGTATTTTTGTATGAGCCTTTATCATGAGGACTCATTGTAGACAAAGCACATGGCCCTATGTAGGCACTGCTATCATGTAGTGTAGGACTGCTGATATCAGAGAAGCCGTGATGTGGCTCAGCAGCTTCCCATGTATTTGCAAATTCATGTAAGAAATATCTCTGAAATTCTATTACCAGATAGGTTCAAGTATTGTTACAGATATTACTCAGTGTGCTGGTGGATACCAAGAAGGTGTGTGTGGGGGGGGGGGACACTCCCCTCCCCTTTATGTTTGCTGTGACCCCTCCCCCTTTTCTAGCACCTGATAAGCATCTCCAGAGTGCTTGAGCTGCTACCACTGTTTGCATGTGATTAATGAACATTAGGGGCCACGTGTAATGAAGTCCGGGTTGGGCGGAGGTGCGAGTTCCTGTCAAAACAAAGATTTTTTTTAAAGTTACAATCATTTACAAGGCAAAACCTTGCCTTGTAAATGATTGGAACTTTAAAAAAACGTCCAAGTTTGGCCTGGAAACGGCACCTCCGGCCAACTCAGATGTACATCCAGCCCTTGGAGTCAAGGGGGTTCAGCAGAGGAGACTTAGGGGGTAATTCTGAGTTGATCGCAGCAGGACCTTTGTTAGCAGTTGGGCAAAACCATGTGCACTGCAGGGGAGGCAGATATAACATGTGCAGAGAGAGTTAGATTTGGGTGGGGTGAGTTCAATCCATACATGCCGACATCCTGGCTGCTCTCTCCAGGAGAGAGCAGCCAGGTCGGCTCAGCAGGGGGGCGGGGCGGGGTTATGACACGGATAGGGGGCGGGGCGAAGGCAAAACAGGGGTGGACGGAGGCGGAACAGGGGAGGGGTTATCACGGCACTTCATTTAAGCCACGCCCACTGCTATGTAATGCCGCGATTACCGGCATTATACTGCAGGGGGCGTTGCTACGATGACGCGATTCAGCAAGAATCGCGTCATCGACTGCCCGGACCGCCCACTTTACTCACTAAGTGGGCGGCCGGGCAGGGGGGACCCTAAAAAATCGGGAGACTTGCCTGCTCTTCCGGGGGGGCGGGAGGGTCACCCGATTTTCGGGAGCCTCCCGCCCATTCCGGGAGAGTAGGCAAGTATGGTTCAATCTGCAATCTAAATTGCAGTGTACAAATAAAGCAGCCAGTATTTACCCTGCACAGAAACAATATAACCCACCCAAATCTAACTCTCTCTGCAAATGTTATATCTGCCCCTCCTGCAGTGCACATGGGCCCTCATTCCGAGTTGTTCGCTCGCAAGCTGCTTTTAGCAGCTTTACACACGCTAAGCCGCCGCCTACTGGGAGTGAATCTTAGCTTCTTAAAATTGCGAACAAAAGATTTGCAATATAGCGAAAAGACATCTCTGTGCAGTTTCTGAGTAGCTCGAGACTTACTCGGCATCTGCGATCAGTTCAGTGCTTGTCGTTCCTGGTTTGACGTCATAAACACACCCAGCGTTCGCCCAGACACTCCTCCGTTTCTCCAGCCACTCCCGCGTTTTTCCCAGAAACGGTAGCGTTTTTTCGCACACACCCATAAAACGGCCAGTTTCCGCCCAGAAACACCCACTTCCTGTCAATCACATTACGATCACCAGAACGAAGAAAAAACCGTGAGTAAAAAACCTAACTGCATAGCAAATTTACTTTGCGCAGTCGCACTGCGGACATTGCGCATGCACACTAAGCGGAAAATCGCGATGCGAAAAAATTTACAGAGCGAACAACTCGGAATGACCCCCCTGGTTTTGCCCTACTGCTAAAAAATTTCCTGCTGCGATCAACTTGGAATTACCCCCTTAGTCCCAATCATTTACAAGGCAAAACCATGCCTTGTAAATGATTGGAACTTTTAAAAAAACTTCCAAAGTTCGGCCTGGAAACGGCACCTCTGGCCAACTCAGACGTACATTCGGCCCTTGGAGTCAAGGGGGTTCAGCAGAGGAGACTTCAATTTAGTGTAGTCACTTGCGCTGAACCAAAGTGAGTGAAGCAGCTTGCATCGGAAAAACTGCAAAGCAAACGCTCCAGATTACAAGCGCACATTCTAGTGGACACTGATTTTGTTCTCTGATTACTTGCCTTTACGGAATTGTTAAGTATATACGTGTTAGGTATCATGTACTTTGGTGACAGTAAGTATGGGGCTTTGGTGCATTATTTATCAAACAGATTTTATTTTTTTTAATATCGCACTTTTTCCGGCAGGTTTTATTAAATCTGAAAATCTGACATGTTGGGTTGCAAATTTATATTTGTCTGCTCACAAAATTTCAGTTTTCAAACCTAATGGATTAATAAATAATATCCTTTAGTTTGTAAATGATACAGAAGTCCCACACAGATCTAATTGTAGCTGCAAGACAGGAAAGTGGCCCTTATTCCGAGTTGTTCGCTCGCAAGCTGCTTTTAGCAGCTTTGCACACGCTAAGCCGCCGCCTACTGGGAGTGAATCTTAGCTTAGCAAAATTGCGAACAAAAGATTCGCAATATTGCGAAAAGACTTCTCTTTGCAGTTTCTGAGTAGCTCGAGACTTACTCTGCCAGTGCGATCAGTTCAGTGCTTGTCGTTCCTGGTTTGACGTCACAAACACACCCAGCGTTCGCCCAGACACTCCCCCGTTTCTCCAGCCACTCCCGCGTTTTTCCCAGAAACGGTAGCGTTTTTTCAAACACTCCTATAAAACGGCCTGTTTCCGCCCAGAAACACCCACTTCCTGTCAATCACATTACAATCACCAGAACGAAGAAAAAACCTCGTAATGCCGTGAGTAAAATACCTAACTGCATAGCAAATTTACTTGGCGCAGTCGCACTGCGAAGATTGCACATGCGCAGTTAGCGGAAAATCGCTGCGATGCGAAGAAAATTACCGAGCGAACAACTCGGAATGACCACCAGTGTGCAGCTGCAGCATTATCAGTCTCCAGTAATAAAACAGCCATCGGTGGCTAGTATTACTGTGCAGCCACTGGAGTTGTTGCAATGAGGAGAGACAATGGAAGGCGTAGACAAGAACTAGACATTGTAACAATATTAAGCCTGTCTGCTGCTGGCAGCTAGATGTCCATCACCATTTATTTAGTGTCTCAGGGATTCAAGCTGGAATTCGAGACGTCTCCCCCTCGCCGTTTCCTAAAATCTGCCTTGCCAACATCTCCCTTGGACAGGGAGGCTGTGATGGAGGCAAATTCACAAGCTGTATTTGCAGCAGGTGATAGTCAAGGTACCCCTCCTTCAACAAGGAAGGGGTTACTATTCCACAATGTTTGTGGTACCGAAACCGGACGGTTCGGTGAGACCCATTTTAAATTTTAAATCTTTGAACACGTATATAAAACGGTTCAAGTTCAAGATGGAATCGCTCAGGGCGGTTATCTCAAGCCTGGAGGAAGGGGATTACATGGTATCACTGGACATCAAGGATGCTTACCTGCA
Source organism: Pseudophryne corroboree (assembly GCF_028390025.1). Taxonomy (NCBI): domain Eukaryota; kingdom Metazoa; phylum Chordata; class Amphibia; order Anura; family Myobatrachidae; genus Pseudophryne; species Pseudophryne corroboree. The sequence continues at coordinate 401,858 of NW_026970178.1, forward strand.
TGTCCCCATTTACTCTCCTCACCAGGAGTACCTCAGATTTGTGGTACAGGACTGTCATTCTGCGGCGGGACTGCCGCATTCTAGATCAGTAAAAGCCCATTCCACGAGGAAGGTGGGCTCTTCTTGGGCGGCTGCCCGAGGGGTCTCTGCTTTACAACTTTGCCGAGCTGCTACTTGGTCGGGGTCAAACACATTTGCAAGATTTTACAAGTTTGACACCCTGGCTGAGGAGGACCTAGAGTTCGCTCATTCGGTGCTGCAGAGTCATCCGCACTCTCCCTCCCGTTTGGGAGCTTTGATATAATCCCCATGGTCCTTACGGAGTCCCAGCATCCACTTAGGACGTCAGAGAAAATAAGATTTTACTCACCGGTAAATCTATTTCTCGTAGTCCGTAGTGGATGCTGGGCGCCCATCCCAAGTACTTGTACATAGTTATTGTTAACAAAAGGGTTATTGTTGAGAGCCATCTGTGCAGAGGCTCCGTTGTTGTCATACTGTTAACTGGGTATAATATCACGAGTTGTACGGTGTGATTGGTGTGGCTGGTATGAGTCTTACCCGGGATTCAAAATCCTTCCTTAGTGTCAGCTCTTCCGGGCACAGTATCCTAACTGAGGTCTGGAGGAGGGTCATAGGGGGAGGAGCCAGTGCACACCAGGTAGTCCTAAAGCTCTCTTTAGTTGTGCCAAGTCTCCTGCGGAGCCGCTATTCCCCATGGTCCTTACGGAGTCCCAGCATCCACTACGGACTACGAGAAATAGATTTACCGGTGAGTAAAATCTTATTATATATATATATATATATATATATATATATATGACTTGGGGTTTGTTTTATTAGATAGAGCATGTCCCTGTGAAGTGCCTTTTGGGGTTGTGGTTTTTCAGAAAGTTACAGGTTTTTTTTAATTAAGAGAAATATGCCCCATTATAGAGATCGGGCATTTCAATTTGTTGCGCCTGCGCAGTGGCCGCCAGCAGGGGGTGTACTAGAGTGCCTTCTCTTGAGAGCCGCAATATGGCCGCCTTCTCCCCGGTTATTCTGTAAATAGGAAAATAACCTCACAGGTTCACATAAGGCAGAGTTGCCACTACTAGTGCAGGGCTGTAACTTACAGTACTAAGGAAAAGCCATATACTAAAGCGGCGCGGTGACCTCACCCCTCTCAGAGACACCAGGGCGCAGCACACTGGTACACACACCTGTTAGCTCAGGGCAGCACTATAGGACCCTCCTGTAATGCTGTGCTGGCGGCGTGTAGTGATCAGGGCACTGGGAGACTGGCTGGCTGGTCTCCGTCTCTGCTGCCTATAGAACTTCCACCTCTGTTATATATCAGGGCTGCTCTCCTGTTATGATTCCAATACTCTGGTCTGGGGATATCTTATAGCAAGGACCTGAGTACTGGAACGTAATGCTTGGAAAGGGAGTGGGAACGGGAATAGCCCCTGGCGCCCTATCTCCGTTGTCTCGCCCGTGCTGTCAGAAATCTCTTGCGAGACTATGGTTGCTTGGGCCCATGGCAGCCGCGTTTGAAGGGCGGATAACGTCTGCCCAACTCCGATGCCCCCTCAGGTCTTAATGGGAGACAAAGAGAAATCCGAGACAGGGTGATAACAAGGGGCCCTCTACTAAACAACAAAGCCAGGGGCTCAAAACTAACTTTAAACTAGAGTATGTGCGGAAAACCGCCAGGGAAAAGGACAACCAAAATACCCACTTGTCCACTCTTCTACCCGGCACCGGCGAGTTACGGAGAGGAGTGTGGGAGCGTAAACCTCCGCAAATGCACCAACACAGAATACAAAATAAAGCGGCCTAGGCCGCAGCACGCGGCAGAGCCGCCACTCACGAAAACCACACGAGATCCTCTAGCGACTGTTGCGGGTAAATGAGGACTGGAAGACTCCTTGGGAAGAGATGACAACACTAAGATTCAGGAACTCTGAGGACAGGAATGACCGGACACAGCAGAACTGGAACAGACGTCAGCAAACCAAAGCAGCATGCAGGAAGCTATTACCGGCGTCTGTGTGAAGCACTGGGAAGGTATTTAGCAGGGAGTCCTTCAATCAGAAGTTCAGAGCCTGATTAGCACAATGCCGTGCAGCTGCCTTGCTGCACGACCAGAAGACAAGTGTGTGTGTGTAGTTCACTTGATTGACACTGCAAGGGGAGCGCAGTCCATCCGTGGCGTCCCCGTTGCTAGGGTCCAGGCGGCTCAGCGCGCCCGGCGTCCTAGCGTTGCTAGGGAGCCGGCGGCTAGCACGCTCGGCGTCCCTAGTTGCTAGGCGCCGGGCCGCGAGGACATCGCGGACCACAGCGCCTAACACCTGTGTGTTCTCTTCCTCTCCTACCTCACACTGGAACTGGCCGCCCAGAGAACGAGAGGGCAGCGGCTGACATCAGAGAGGGTGCAGCAATCTGTGTGGGCAGAGCCCCTCACAGCAAGGTGTCCTTATGCTGTGCCCCGTGTAATCACTGTGATCCATACAGACTCACCCTGGTATGCTCTCTATTATTTTTTTTTTTACACTGCGGCATGCTCGAGGGAAGGGAGCAGGCACCACCCCATCGCCACTACTCCTCCGCCAGCATCACTACCGAGCCGGTCAGTGTTCCGGCGGCAATGAGCAGTAGGCAGCCACCAGCAACAACAGTCAGGAAGCTGTTACTCCCGGCAGCAGTAGCGTCAAGCTGCAATTCAGCCAGCGGCACGATGATCCGGGAGACAGTGGCAGCACAGGGAAGCAGTACCCCCTCCAATCGCAGCACCAACTAGGAGACTGAGGCAGCAACCTGCCCCCAGCAGCAGCACCACCCTGATGATAGGTAAGATGCATTTTGGTGTCACAAGAAGGTGGCCGGAGTAGTGGCTGGCTGTGGTCTGACAATGCTAAATTCCTTGTCGTATAAACAACCCTTTGTGAAGCTAAGAACACTGTACGCTGTTTACTTAAGAAGTACCGTAATGGTACGCTATTGGCGTAGCGATCGCTCAGCCGTAGGCGAGACGCTCAAGCGTCACGTTCGCTCACGGCCCAGTGATCACAGGACACGTTATTGGCTATGTCTAGTGGAATGATTCGCTGTAGCGTAGCGTACGCTCGAGACCACGAGGAGGTCACCAGCGATGCAGACGCTCACAACACTATACCTTTATGTTAAAACCTTATACCAATGAAATACACTGAATACCTTAATGTGAGTACAGGGTGTAAGTGCAACCTTGTGTAACCTGACTAACTACAAAGCTGCTTGAGCGTCACCGACGCTCAAGTGAACACTTAACACTATAGAAAATGCACAGATACTGGTTTAGGTTCCAAAGCCTATTAACTGTATTATATCTAATATACTTGTAAAAGGGGATAACAGTACAAATGATACACTACAATATAACAGAGACTTCCTAACCACATAAACTAAACAATAAATACAAAAAGACAATACTACACTGACCTAAATGCAATACAGTACAATACTATAATACTATGAGAGATATAAGAGAAAAGAGGAGAGAGAGAGATAGAGAGAGAGAGAGAGAGAGAAATTGGCTCACAGAAAGACAATGATTACGGAGAGAAACTTACGCACAAAGGGTATGATCGCCTGCGCCTCGATATCCAGCTCCCGGCTATCAGCAGATAACCGTTGATGAGAGAGTGAGAGCTGGATGTGGTCGGCCTGCCTATTTATGCCCCACACACAATGCAATCTCCTGGTCCTACAATCCCATTGTCCATTGGCCGAAGGAATTCGGCCCTGCATCATAACAAAAGGTCATAGGGTGATTCATACAGGTGGGCTGTGACGATTTCCAACAGCTCAGGTGGGTGGGAAACTGGGTTTCCCGCCGCATACCTGAGTATGTGTAAATAATAGAAATGGACATAAACTTCTTATGTCCATAACTATTCGCACGAGCGATTAATACGCTCCAAACCAACACCGGAATATTGCTAATTAAATACTCTTCCGATGGGTACCAAACACTGCTGTATGATTCCTGTTAGACCCTTCGTACGATATAAAGAGGGATTCCTCAGCTCTGGGACATTGTATTTTAACCAAACTTTCAGAATCTATCAAAGGGACCATGATCTATAAACTACATTAATTGTGAAAATATGTAACGAATGAGTCGCACGCTACGACCACATAAACTCTACCGTAAATACGCATACCGCGCCTGCGTGTGCACGCTATTGCGGGTATGCGCCTCCACGGGAGAGCGTACGCACGCGCAGCGCGGACCAGTGTGCGGTGCAAATATGGCAACGTGCATTGAGACATTTTTCTGACTTTGACAGTCCACCCTTTGGCAGTCAATAATAACTGCCACAAAACATTTAAGGAGAAAAATGTAAGTCAGGGGTTAATTGATTTCCATGGTTGGGTAGGGGAGAAGAGTGGAGTAGGTGTGAAGAGGGTATGACCTAGTGAGAAAGTAGAAGCATGTGTGTATGAGTCCATGTTTGGAGGGTCATGTATCATCGTGCCGTACGTGTGGTAAATCAAGCTTCGAGGTATTGCGAAGTATACATTTGAATTCCTTCTTGTCCTGTGGTACAGGTCTGTGGATGGGCTGTCAAACTCTACCGAGCTCATTTCGGCTGTGGTTGTAACAAAATGGGGATGCACATTTTAGTTGATGATACATGAATGGGGGAGGTATGTGGTTGCTGCTATCTGTGCCTGTATTCCCTATCGTCTTTGTGTGTCGTTACCTGGGGGTTGCAGAGATGAAGATAAAGAACACTTACGAAAAATGCAATGATATTCTATGTCAGGGAAATGTACATCTGTCGTCGAAGTTGTTTTCGGTATCTGTTGAGAGTCGTCTTCTTTGCGCTGTATTGCTCCTTGGGCATGAGCAAATAGCTTTGTCTGAGCCATCAGATTTACAAAAAATGTTGGGCTAGCGTGAGTTTAAAAGTACTAGGGAAACTGGGGATCCATGGCAAAGTTCATCAAGTGTCCATATTTAAAGTTGTCAAATCTTCTTCTTTGGTCAATCCGTTGTCTGTATACATCTCGTCTCGTCAGCTTCCTCGTCCAAGGGGGTCTTTGTATCTTGGAGAAAAGCAGAAAAACAGGTGAAAGAAACGGACCGTATAATCGCATTTTCATCACATTCTGGTTTCTATCATTGGGTCATAAATCAAATCCAGGTTAATTACGGTTTCCTCACTCCTCAAGCTCATCACTTTTGTACTTTGTTTGCACCTCATTAAAGCCTGCCCGCATCTAAATATCAATCCAATCGATATAACGACACCCAAGATACATAGTAGAAACTTTCCAACATCCATTATGACTCCTTGAGCCCAGTCTCCTAAACCGGAGAACCAATTTCGCGGGTTCAACCATGACACCCAACTAGTCAGCTCATTACCTACAGCAGCAAGGGTGAGATTGTGTTTTCGACGAAATTCCCACTTTAATTGCAGAATATCGTCCATCTTTTGGTCTATGACCTCTACCGGATCCTCGGTGCTATTTGTGATATACGTGCAACACTTTATGCCGTACTGTGTTGCCAATGTAACACAATATCCGCCTGTTACTGCTGTAAGATAATTAAGAACCATCCTATGCTGAACTAGTTCTGTTTTGTAAGCTTGAAGTTCTCTTCCAGTGTATCTAAACGTGTCATCATACATTTCAGTGATATTATCTAACAAATTGGCGAGTGCGGAAATGTATCTATAATGTATCTATATATATATCTATAATTCATCACACCTCGAGCGGTGCGAGTGAAATCTAACGCTACCAGAACCTGAATCCCGGTGGATTCATGGATAAGATCAGAGGCCGGATGCTCTAACCTTTCTGACAGTTGTCTTTTAACTCGGTGCTCGTAATGAGTGTGAGTATAAGGAGCTTGGGCACCACGGTGTATGTCCTTCATTTTGTCATGTGTAACAGTCATCACTTCAGGCAATACTTTTCCAATATAACACAATCCTTCAGAGTTTGGGGCAAGCCACTTGTACGCCTTTCTCCCGCATATGAAATATGCATCATCGGGGAGAACATATGGGACGGAGAAGGACATGACCATGTTACAAACCTTCCAGGTGAAATCTCCTGACCCTAATTCTTCCATCTGCCTAATGCACGTATCGGTTTGTACGATATGTGCACAGTATCCTGGTGATACCTCTCCAACTCTAGTAATCCTATTTCCTAGGGTATATCGATACCGAAAAGATTTTCCTCTACTGGCTATATGGCGTACGAGCTCTGTATCTGTAGGCATTCTATCTGCTCTGTGTGAAAAGGTCATGGTAAGGTTGCTCCATGACACTTCCCAATTTCCCGGTTTTCTGGGATTGGAGATGTTAAAACATAAGAGGGACCTATCCACATGGTATTGGTGGAGCTTCAAACTAGGAGGGCTGGAGATGTTAAACCTCCGGTCCACCGGTCTCCCACCACTTAGCTCAAGTACCTCCCCTAACGTTAAAGGAAATGGTACTAGCCCTGATTTACTGTGACCCTGAGGTACTTGAGAGCATACCCAACAATCGGTCTTGTTTAACACATTACCCACTAGAGAGTGATAGTCACTCAATGGATGCCGGTCCATATGGATATTAAAACTAGATTGGCATTTCTTTATGCATCCATCTTCAACCAGATTATCACAGAGCCTACAGATACAATTTTCTTCAGCTAACAATCCATCACAATTTCTTCTATCGGATCGTTTTCTGATACTCGCCTTTGCTTGTTGGTTTGGTTGATCTTGGAAAACTACGCCTCCATCATCATAATCGGAACCCATTCCAGAACCTCTCTCGACCTCTATGGTACTCTCGCCGGAACAGACTGCTCTGGTCAACATCATGGTTAACATCAAAATCCGGATCACAGTCTCTTGGGGCAAGTCCATCTTTGAGGAGGAAATAGAGAAGAATGAGAAGGGGGAAAAAGAAATTTTTAAGGGAGAGGGGATGGGAAGTGGAGAAAACAATAAAAGGGAGAGGGGAGTCGACAGCTGCTTTCGATCTTCAAGGCTCAGGAGCCGCCTCAGTCCTCCTGGAACAGACACTCTAGTGATACAACCTTTACCGTCTGTTCCTTATCACGGGACTTCTCTGGATCAGCAACCTTTTTGCAGTGGGATGAATGGACCCAAGTCTCTCTCTCAGCAACCTTCAATGCTGTGGTGCTGGTCAATAAGACCTGGTATGGTCCTTCCCATCTATCAATAAGACAACCTGAGCGTAGAAAATTTCGTATCATTACATAATCCCCAGGTTCAATGTCATGACAATTACTATCTGGTAAATCAGGAATCACCAACTTCAGATTATCATTTTGATTCCTCAACTGCTTACTCATGTTAATCAAGTATTTTACAGTTACTTCATTGTTACATTTCAAATCATCCTGAGGGTTAATCATGACATGCGGTTGTCGACCAAACAGAATTTCAAAAGGGGACAAGTTAAGAGGGGACCTGGGAGTGGTTCTGATGCTATACAAAACAATGGGTAAAGCTTCTGGCCACGTCAATCCTGTCTCTGCCATTACTTTACTCAATTTATTTTTAATAGTGCTGTTCACTCTTTCGACCTTCGCACTCGCCTGTGGACGGTACGGAGTGTGCAGCTTGCTATCAATTCCCATCAACTTACACATTCCTTGAAAGACATCACCTGTAAAATGGGTACCCCTATCACTTTCAATGATTCTAGGGATACCATATCTACATACAAATTCCTGCACAATTTTCTTAGCTGTAAACATAGCGGTATTTGTAGCTGCTGGAAAAGCTTCGACCCAATTCGAGAAAACATCTATACAAACAAGTACATATTTCAAATTTCTACATGGGGGTAATTGAATGAAGTCAATTTGTATTACTTGAAAAGGGCCGCCGGCAGGTGGGATATGGGATGGTTCTGTAGGTATTGCTTTTCCAATATTCTTTCTCAGACAGGTAAGGCATGACATTGCTCTTTTACCCGCATGAGAGGAGAATCCTGGGGCGCACCAGTATGCTCTTACCAATTTGCACATCCCCTCCCTGCCTAGATGAGTCAGCCCGTGAGCTGCTTCAGCCAGGCATGGAAGGTATGCCCTGGGGGCCACTGGTTTACCGTGTCCATCCGTCCAGAGCCCTGAGGACTCCTGGCCATATCCCTTTGCCTTCCAGACTGCTCTTTCCTGTGTGGAACACAAATTCTGCATCTCACACAACTTCTGTGTGTTGATGGTATTAAATACCATCAACTGTGTGGTGTTTGTCCGTGTGGGGGTAGCAGCTGCAAGCTTTGCGGCTTCGTCTGCTCGGCTGTTACCAAGGGATACTGGGTCTTGACTATATGTATGTGCTTTACTGTGGACCCTCCTCCCAATGTCGTGTGTTGTGTTGTTGTCTAGGGGGTTGAAAAGATCTTTGTACATTCTTTGTTCTACATTCTCGTGCATAGTGTCCCGGTCTGTTACAAGAAAAACATGTTATTACACTTGCCTTACCCACAGGATTCGGTGGTACATACGCAGGCTGCCTTGTGGTCAGCGCCTGTATACTTACGGACATCAACTTATCACTTTGCGACTCCCTGTGCCTAGTGATATTTCTGTCGTGATCAATAGCAGCCTCTCTCAATGTGGACACTGACAGACCTCGCCAGCATGGTTGCGTGGTCTGAACCCTAGTCTTTAATGTTTCCTTCAAACCATCCATCAGTACAGATACTGCTACTTCTCGATGGTTTGGGTTGGTCTTAATGTCTTCTATACCAGTGTACTTTGCCATTTCTAATAGTGCCCGGTGAAAATATTCTGTTGCCGTTTCGGACTCCTTTTGCTTAATGGAAAATATTTTATTCCATTTAACAACGGCTGGGAAATACTCTTTTAGCTGTAAATTTATCCTTTTTACATTATCCTTGTTGTACACGTCTGTAAGCGGTACATCTTTATCCAATGCACAATCAGCTAAAAACTGAGTTGCATCAACATTGGAAGGTAAACAAGCTCTTAGCAGTATCTGCCAATCCTTGTTGTTGGGTTCTACAGTGTTACCTAGATCCCTGATGTATTTTTGGCTAGCAACTAAATCCTTCCTGGGGTCAGGAAATTCGGACACTATTGTTCTTAATTCCATTCGGGAAAATGGAGTGTACATGGCAATGTTCCTTATGGGAGTGGCTCCAGACACATCTGTTTTTCCATTGGGAACTGCTATTACCCTTACAGGAGCAATTCTAACAGCCTCTTCCTGTGTAGATTCTACTGCTTGTTGTGGTACAATTGTTTCAGTGTAGTGCATGGTGCCGTACTTACCCGTTGACACGACCTCACCTATCCCTCCGCTAGGGGCTTTCACTAATCTCGTGGGTGTTGCTGTGCCTACTGTGGTCTCTGCTATGGTGGCCGCAAGAGAGAGAGCTGAAATTGTTGCCGAATCTTCTTCTTGATCACACTCCTGAGGAAGGTTCAAAACAGAGTACAACTTGCACGGGTTAATACTTGCATGAGTTATTTGGTTAACATCATTAACATTTACAGTGTTACTAAGAGTTTGTGTTTTACAACCCAGTGCGTTTCTCTCCGCAATCAACTTCTCTCCTGCAATGTATGGTGGAGGAGGAGCTGTGGCAATCAACTTCCTGACTGCCCCAGATCCTGCCGCCAGAGCCAAACCTCTCTGTATCTCACCTTCCTGGTGCCATAACTGTAAATAATCATGATGCTGAATTCGTCTCTTTGTTGATTTTACGAGACATATCCTCCTCCTTAAATTTTGTAACACTTCTGGACTGAAGCTACCTATTCTTGGGAATTTGTCCCTGTCTTGTACAGTCATTCTCTCCCATTCATCACATAAAGATTCGGTGTGACTTCCATATTTTTCACACATTACATATCGTGCCGACCCAACTGGTCGGTTCACAGAATCAACCTGAACCAGGGTTGATCGCCCCCTACCTGAGCAACTGGCCCCCATAGTCTGCAGGTGTTGCTTAGTCCTCCTTGGATCTCTGTATCAAGGTTTTCAGCAAGCCTTTTCAGACAACCAAATTACTCCACAGTAGGCCGGCGGTGGCGGTTTACCGAGTACCCCACTCACTCGCCCACCTCGACCAATACGACCTGATCACACCGACGTGGTGCTGGCGTACTCGATACAGGGCCCCTATGGAACCTTCAGTTTACTGGAACATATGAGGGTTACCCGCAGGACACTTACTCTTTCCAGTAAAGGTGGGGTTGTTAGATAGTTCCTGAGTGACCAGCGAACTTCCCTTCCAAAAATAAAAAATTACACAAATCACGTCAGAATGTACAAATAGCGTTTGTGACCACTTTACTCTAATGGTATTAGGTCAGATTACTAACTACTGCACACAATTACGTGCGGTCCAATCGTTCAGTACACAAGCACTACTTGTTATGTACTGAATGATCAAATGGAATCGATGTTTCCGGCCGCGATTCCTTCAGCAAGAGCTTATGGCCTATATGGGTTCTGCACCAACACCCCAGGCGTTGTGCCACTGGACTTTTATAGCGGACCTTTTACCTTATGACCTCCTGGTCTTGTTCCTTATGACCTCCTGGTCTTGTTACCTTATGACCTCCTGGTCTTGTTACCTTATGGTCCGCTATACTCTAATGCTCAAATATTATTTAACCAGGGATGCCTCCCTAGCCACCGTATATGTCACTTACACGTATGTCCCTTGACGAGTACCCGGCTTTCCTTTTGGTTCCACCTTAAAGTTATATAAACTTTTGTATACAAAACACACTCACTCAACACATGTACACTTTGTTTCTATATCTATTTCTGCGCAGAAATTGTCTTTAGGCCAAAAGTGTTACCAATTAGGAGCAGGATCTGTTAAACTAAATTTCAGATTTTTCCAAAAATAGATTTGCGTTATTTACCGCGTCGCGTTATCTACCGCTGTGCGTTAATTATCGCCTTTGCGCTATTTCAACTTTTCGTGACGAGCTACGTGGGCGTAACCGGACGCTACGTTGCGTAATGAACGCTGCGTGCGTCTGCCTTAGGATTGCGTACGCAAGTCTTTGTTAGTGACACGTGTACGCAATGCAAAGATCCACCGTAACACAATATATACTTTTATCAATGTAAATGATCCCTGATCATCTACCGCAATCCACACTGACTGCCTTATCTCCTAGACAAATCGTGTGTTGTTCTATACTTTAACTATTACCTTTACTATGAAATAACAGCAAATCTCTTTTTAGCACTTTCTATCAACTATAAAATTGGCAAACAGGAATAGTGATATACGAAAATGAAACAGAAATGCAGATATATGCGTGCGTACGCAAGACAAAAGAAAAATAAACAGTTTTAAAAAGACACAAGCGTTTTGTTCTTACTTCCGGTTACCGGGTTCCTTCAGCACTCTTTATCTAAGCGAAGCAGACG